>NC_090654.1:48879414-49016914 GCF_040937935.1 Hyperolius riggenbachi
ATAGCGCTGACATCTTCCGCAGCGCTGCACAGATTATATTGTCTCACAATCTAATCCCTACCAAGTCATATTTCCATTGTAGTCTAGGGACAATTTAAGGGCAAGCCAATTAACTTATCTGGATGTTTTTGGGATGTGTAGAGAAACCCGGAGTGCCCGGAGGAAAGCAACGAAGACACGGGGAGAACATACAAACTCCTTGCAGATGGTGCCCTGGCTGGGACTCGAACCAGGGACTTAGCGCTGCAAGGAAATTCTGCATGCAAATTTATGTAGCTTAAAAATGGACAAATCAAATTTAACCTTGGCGGGATTGGATTGCTCCATTTTCAAGCTGCATAAATTAAAAAAGAAATCCATACAAATAAAATCAAAAAGTGCCTTTGTCAGGTTGTATTGAGTATAGAAGCAGTCATGCCCAATACAGCCAGACAAAATGTAACTTTTTGATCTGAATTAACCTGAGGAAGCGAGCTAGCACCCACAAAATGCATTTTCTTATATAGTGCTTGAATAAAACCTTGTCTTTCCTCCCCTAAGGCCTGGTTCACACATTAATCTGAACATTGCCGGTCCAGTACTGTCCTATCAGTTTTGCATCCATTTTCTATCAGTTTTACCTGACTGGACTGGAAATGTACAAAAACTGATACAAAACTGACAGGACTGGAAATGTACAGATTTATGTGTGAACACATCCATAGAAACACATACAAAACTACAGGACTGGACACCTTTTTATGCGTAAACCCAGTCTGACTAAGGTCGCACTTTTCCATGCAGAACACCATCAGTTTTCTGCTATGGGCAATTTTAGCGGGGTTTTTTTCCCTGCGTTTACGTTTTAAGTGAGCTTTTTTATGTGTTTCTGTTTTTTTAATCAATATTCATTTTTAACAAGTACAAATAAATATTTTTCAAATTAGTTTTTACCTTATTTGGGCAAAAATGCGTGTTTTTATTTCACCATAGGAAAGCATTGCATGCAGAATGCATGCGTTCTGTACACAGTATGCAGAAAGAATGAACTTGTTGAGCGTTTTAAAAACGCATACCAATGCATCTTTTGTGCGGCCCATAGACTATCATTATGTGCTTTTTTACATGCGTTTTCTAAAACGCATGCGATCCAAATAAGTGTGAACCCGGCCTTAGACTTGCCCTGTTCGTCAGGAGAGGTAAGACCAACACTGTCTTTTTGAATTGTATCCATAGTGGGCGCCTTCACACTTTGTTACCATCATCCAACTGGAATAGCAAAGTAAGAAGATGAATGGAAAGAAGTTGAACTCGACAGCACCCACTTCTGGATGAAGACCAACTTCTTTCCCTTGCAAATTAAGCCATTTATAGAATAATTAGTTACGAAGTAGCTTCGGCTGTGTCTTCTGCCTCCGGGGCTTTGTCTTGAGTTGCTTTGGAGCGTCCTGACTTGTTGGTAAAGAAAGACAATTATAGAATGTTGCGAGCGTTTTATGCATAACGTCATCTGGGGAACACCTCAGCCCCGCTGCTGTGCAGAGCTAAGGGATGATTTTACAGCCCCTCCATAAATCAGATGCGTGTTAGACTGAGACACGTCTGTATGCAGAGTTATGTTATAGCTTGTACAAATGTACACATCTCCCCAGCATTATAGGCTCCGGATACTCTCAGGAAAATTCCCACTTTCTGTAGACAACCACAATTCCAAAAAGTCCGGACACAGTTTCAAATAAAACACAAAATGTGATGATCTGCAAATCATTTGAACCAATGTATTTTAATGGTTTCAAAAAAAGATACATTCGTTTTGAATTTGATGCTAGTTTAAAAAAAGTGCAAGGTAAAAACTGGAAATGTGGTGTAATGCTAAATGTAGTGTAGTACTCGGTGTATACATGCCAAGAATTTGGGGATTTCATCATCTACAGCAGCGTTTCTCAACATTTTCTTGGAATTTCCCCCTTTTAAAACCCCGTACTCACCAAGTACCCCCAGCATAGTAAACATGATCACAAGTACCCCTTGACAAATATATATTAAATCATTGTACATGATAATTGGTTCTAACCCATTTCCAAGCTTTTACTATTGCTTTTAATTAGCTAAACACTAATTTGGTGTTGTTTAAATAAGATTTATCATTTTCTAAAACTCTAAATGTGTTATTCTTGGTTAAGTATGGTATATCAAGTCCAAGTACCCCCTGGAACCATCAGAAGTACCCCCTGGGGTACGCGTAGCACACGTTGAGAACCTAGGATCTACAGTACATATCATGAAAGATTTAAAGTGAAACAAGTACTATTTTTAGCAACCAATGTATCTCAATAGCACATTAAAAATGCATGTCAATAATGTGTCACATTATTAAAAAAAACACTTCCATTTTACCTTTTTAATTTTACATTTAAAGTTTAGCACAGGTTTTACTAGCCTACTTCAGCCGGACAGCCGGCCCACAGAGGTTTTTAGCAGAGCTGGGACAAGGTCCTCCAGCACCCAAGGCTGAGACACCAAAGTGCGCCCCTCCATCCCTCACACCCCAGCTGTCACACACTGATTGCTATTAGACTAAGAGGGCCACAGGGCCCACAACCTCCCCAACACCTTAATATCTAGTTATCTGGCTTGCAGTCACTGCTATGTATCCCCTTTTCTTATTCATTTCTGCTTCATACACAATTAGGAATGACAGCTGAATGAATTGTGCGCCCCCTCCTACACTGCGCCCTGAGGCTGGAGCCTCTCCAGCCTATGCCTCGGCCCGGCGCTGGTTTTTAGTAATTGTTTTATTGCACACATTACCAAGAAGTAGACAATACCTTTTCATCAACAGAGGGGGTTGGATAATTAGGATAATTGCTTCAAAGAGCTTATCCAGAGGAAATGTGCGAAGATAGCATCTGTGACTTCTGTAAATAAGGAGCCTCTGTGAGGCGCTTAACTTGAATCCTTGTGCAGATTGTTTGATACTCCTCCCTATATTGCCTGATAAAGCGGGGTTGAACCTGCGAAACGCGTTGCATTTCTTTTTGGAGTTCCTAATAAATGTGTTTGACTGTCTGAATCGCAGTCATCGTGTCTGCTTGAGAGAGGTAAGACCACCACTTCCTCCTTCAATTTTGCCATTTAAGTTGGTTTTTAAGCTCATTTAATCTAATCTTATACTTTTGGTGCCTCTGTTCATTGTATACAAATAGATCAGCAGGGTTGCCAGGCAACTAGTATTGTTTAAAAGGAAATAAATATGGCAGCCTCCATATCCCTCTCGCCTCGGATTCACTTTAAATTACAGTTAGCTCCGCCCTCATCCGGTCATGGCCATGCGCGCCGCAGGTCATCAGCTACCCCAGAGATTGTCAGTAGGAGGTAGAGGAGATGAAAACTCCAGCACTCTCAAGTTTGCAGCAGGGGACCGGACATGACCTTTCTTAGCATATGACTGAGGCAGTGTAATCCCCTTTGAAGGCGTGCACAGGCTGTATGGCAACAGACAAACTTGTATAGAAGGAGGAGATGAAGTGAAGCCAGCACTGCGATTAGGGTAATTTATTAGGTCAGATAAAACAGAGGCACTTACAGTCAAAGAGGTCGGATGCAATGCGGGGAGGTGGGCGCCAGGTCTATATCCCCCTGCGGACGTCCGTTTCGCGCAACAAGCGCTTGTTCACCGCAATGGGGAAAGGAGTTGGGGGCGGGCAGTTTCAACGTGGGTTACATACCCACGTAGCGGCGGCACTTCCGCCTACGTCAGCCTGCCACGCCCCCTGGTTTCTAAGGCAACCACTGACGCCTACCTCCTCCGTAGAGAGGACGGAAAGCGTCCATGTAACTAGGCAATGAGAGACCTATGCAGCCGCTGGGCGGCGCCGCTGCATAGGTCTCTCATTGCCTAGTTACATGGACGCTTTCCGTCCTCTCTACGGAGGAGGTAGGCGTCAGTGGTTGCCTTAGAAACCAGGGGGCGTGGCAGGCTGACGTAGGCGGAAGTGCCGCCGCTACGTGGGTATGTAGCCTACGTTGAAACTGCCCGCCCCCAACTCTTTCCCCATTGCGGTGAACAAGCGCTTGTTGCGCGAAACGGACGTCCGCAGGGGGATATAAACCTGGCGCCCACCTCCCCGCATTGCATCCGACCTCTTTGACTGTAAGTGCCTCTGTTTTATCTGACCTAATAAATTACCCTAATCGCAGTGCTGGCTTCACTTCATCTCCTACTTCTACCCCAGAGATTGGTCCAGCACCTGCATAGCACCCCCTAAATAAAAATCCTGGAGCCGCCACTGTGCGTACACAGCTTTAAGCAGTGTGAAAGTAGCTGAAAGGGTCAATGGAATTTGAGAAGCAATATAGTGTAATAAGCGAAATATTACGCTTATCAGACAACCTATCTACAAGCACCATTCCAGCATTCTGTAAGGTCATGCACAGGGTACACGGCACATCTGTTAGCTAGCTGTCGGAAGTGTCCCCTCCTTGTTAATGGTGGCCTGGTCAGATATTTAGGAGCCAGGAGTGACTGATGAGGAAGCAGAGCAGTTAGTGTGTTTGGTATCTGGGGAGGTGATTTCTCCTGGGCTGCTTGCTCCAGGCTGTGCTGTGTGACTCAGACTCAGGAGAAATATGTGTGTAGAGATCTGTGCATGTTATAACACTGGACTGTCTGCTGTACCTCAGGGAGGTGGGAACGCCTCTACACATTACTTACTGGCAGTGCACTCTTCAGTGAGGAACACCACAGCTAGCGCTGGCCAAACCTTCACGTACTCTACAGTGATTCGTTTAGATGGCGAGATTTCTATTCCATTTAGAGAAAAAATGAATCGGAGGAGGTCAAAGCTTCACACACCCAATCAAATGTTTAATACATTTTAAATAGAATATAGAAATAATGAGATAATTATAGGGGTTAAAAAGTATGACCAACTTAAAGTGTAACCCGAAGTGAGAGACATATTTATTAACTTTTAAACAATGCACATTGCCTGGCTGTCCTGCTGACCCTCTGCCTTTAATACTTTTAGCCACAGACCCTGAACAAGCATGCAGATCAGATGTTTCTGACAAAAATCTGAGATTAGCTGCATGCTTGTTTTAGGGGTGTGATTCAGACAATGCTGACCAGAAAGATCAGCAGGACTGCCAGGCAACTAGTAATGTTTAAAAACTTGGGGGACTGGCCACTTAACCTCCCTTTGGGACCAGAGTCATTTGCCTGGCTCAGGTCCCTCTAGTCTAGATGGCCAGACAACGGTATCTTCAGTATAAATTGTCAGGCATGGGTTTACCTTGTATTGTCAGTGTCCCCAGTACAGGAAGCCTTAATTACTCACCTCCCTCGGTCCTGTGATGAGCAGCTCTTCCAGTCTCCGCCTTCTCTCTCCCCGACATGCAGCCTCGCACTGCCGCTAAGTTCCGTGTCCACCTGGTTTGATGACGTCATCAAGCTGGGACCCAGAACTTAGTGACGGAGCGATGCTGAATGCCGGGCAGAGAGGATGGGGAGCAAGGATTGTCAGGAAGGTGAGTGGGTCCTCTTTTCCCTCCTCAGCTGCCGCAATGCTTCAGAGATCACTACAATTGGCGGCGATCATAGTGATCACGTGATCAGGAGCCAATCGCCATGGCACCTGATCAGTGAAGGGAGATGTCGGCTGTCATATGACGGCTTAATCTCTAATCTCGGGTGCGCACGATTGCGTTGGGAGCGGCGGGACTTCAAGGACGTTAGAGTTATATCCTTCCATCAGCAGGTGGCCCCACAGAGGACGTAACTCTAACGTCCTCGGTCCCGAAAGGGTTACAGGGACCCTGAGCAGCTCTTAAAAATGAAAATCTGCATTTTCCTGGGGCTTCCTCCAGCCCCCCCATAACTTACCAGGTCTCTCTGGGTACCCTTCATGGTCCCGAAGGCGGCCCAATTAAGCCGGCAACTTCAGCTGAGGTCATGAGCAACTGCGCATGCGCGGCCAGTCACCCGGCTTGATCACGCCGTCATAAGCTTCCTGCGCATGCAAGACTTACAAGACTGATTTTTTTTTTGTTTTTGTTTCGGAACATAAAGATTTGCTTCAAGCATTAGATGTCACCTCATAATAAAGAAAACTTTTATTGTATTTACTGTTAGTAAATCTTTCGTGTTATTACATGACTCCGGCAGGAAATCTCAGCAATAAATGTACCCGCATGTAATAGGCAGCTACAGATGCTGGATTGACACATTATCCCGCAGAATACATGAAATACCTGCCAAGAAACACACTGCCTTGTGCAATGTACAGTGGAATTATGGTGTTGTATTTTTTATAGAAAGCATATACTGTATAAATAGAATGAATACATCCGCAGGCTCAGGGGATCTATGGGGACAACAAGTAGAGATGGGCGAAAATCCCCATTTCTGATTCATCAGAAATTATGAAATTTACGGTTTTCCAATTTCCAATTTTTAAGGAGTATTTTATGCAAAAAAAAATAAAATGGAAAAATGGAAATTGGAAAAACGGAAAATCAGTCTAAAATTAAAATTTTTGCAGAAAAAAAATCAGCATTCTCCGATTGGTCCAATGCTTCCAAGTTATGTGATTGGGCTAAAATTACTTAGTTGTGGTAAGTCGGATTTCTGCAGAATTCTGTATATACTCAAGTATAAGTCTAGAAATTTAGGTATGATTCACTTCATAGAAGTATAGGGGTCGACTTATACACAAGTTATGGGCAACACTGAGTAATGTGTGTACTGTTAGTGACAATCCCATTTGCAATTTACCCTGTGGTAAGTGACACTTTCTTGATAAAGGAAATGTCAAGACAACACAGGTCTGAAAGTCCTGGCCACAACAATTAATAAGGAAAGGGGCAGGGGGATATACTGGGCTGCATAAAAGGGAGTGAATAATTGCTGCACTTGGGGGCCTGGAGGAGATATTGGCTGCAATACATTATGCAGTGCAGTCATTAAACCCTCCTTATCCCCAGACACCCCAATCCTGATCCCTAAGTGCAGCCATTAACTTTGCTGGGTAGACTTATATTTGAGTCAATAAAAAATTCTTGCTTAAGAGGGTTGAATTTTGGACTTATACACAAGGTCGACTTGTATTCGAGCATATATGGTAATTTCTGTTTTCCGAATTCCAATCTGAAATGCGGATTCCCGAATGGAAACGCAGAAATTTCAATTACGCAGAATCCGAATGTGCATCCCTAACACCAAGTCCAGCACATCATTTTTCATCTTCTGTTGAAAATACGATAACTTTTTAGCACTCTGCAGTTAAAAAAGCTACCAAAAGGAAGTGGAAATGTACTGTCAAAAGTATTTTCTTGCTTGCTGGTGGGTTATACACAAAACCTGATTCTAGTACAAAAAATACAATACTCTACTTCCAAGAGAACGATAAAACGATAAAAATGTTCAAAACAAAAGCCTGCCTATGCAGATATACAATACTATTCTATTTCTAGGAGAGCTGTAAAGTCAAAAGCACACATCATGATTAGCCTGTTTTAAGCTTACATATATAAAAGGTCTAACCCTTTAACCCAGACTGAGTTGAACTAATTAGTAACAAATCACCGCACCACAACACATCATGTTTCACCCCTTAGAACAGAAGGGGCTTTGTCAGGGGTAAATACAAAGTGCAAAGTGCTTTACAGTGCTATTACATAACAGTGCAACATCAAAGAAAATGAGAAATCTGCATCATAGCATCACGGCTATCTGCAGACTGAAGCCTGTAAAGCACCTTGCACTTCGTATTTACCCCTGATGAAGCCCCTTCTGTTCTAAGGGGCGAAATGTGTTGGGTTGTAGTGGGGTGATGTGTTTGTAATTAGTTCAACTCAGTCTGGGTAAAAGGGTTAGAGTTTAATATATGCAAGCTAATAACATGCTATTCATGGTCTATGCTTTTTACTTTACTCCTCTCCCATAATAGTAATTGTATAACAACATAGGCAGGCTTTTGTAAACATTTTATAGTCAAAGTTACATTTTATCATTCTCTTGGAAGTATAATATTATTTTTTGCTGGTGACTTAAAAGGCATTTCATTGATAAGGTGTGAAAATTATCACCTAGGAGAAAATATAGGATGTAGGTGAACTGAACAAGGGCTGTACAGTCATTAATGACTAGTAATAACTATGACAAATTTGGTGTAGACCCACAGAAGGTATAAGATGTCAGGGTTGGGCCGAGGCAGAGGCGAGAGAGGCTCCAGCTTCAGGGTGCAGTGTAGGAGGGGGCTCACAGCTCACTCACCTATCATTCCTCTATTGTGTTTGAAGCAGCAGAGAGAAATAAGAAAAGGGGATACATGGCAATGACTGCAAGCCAGATACCTAGAGATTAAAGGAGTCATCAGGCAAAAATCACTCCCCCCCCCCCCCCGCTCTACTTACCCGGGGCTTCCTCCAGCCCTTCGCAGCTGACATATCCCATGATGCAGCTCTGCGTTCAGCCTCCGGCCCCAGGTCCCCGCCGGTGCAGAGGGCGACCTCGAAATTGTCTCTACTGCGCCTGCACCACTGTCAATCAAGCCCACATTGTCCGCGGTGTACTGCGCAGGTGCAAAACTACTGCACTTGTGCAGTACACCGCGGACAATGTGGATTTGATTGACAGTGGCGCTCGCGCAGGCGCACTGGAGCAAGTCGGCCTTTGCACCGGCGGCGACCCCAGGTCGGAGGCTGAACGCGGAGCTGCGGCATGGGACATGTCAGCTGCAAGGGGCTGGAGGAAACCCCGAGTGAGTAGAGCGGGGGGGAGTGATTTGCCTGATGACTCCTTTAAAGTGTTGGGGGCCCTGGGGCGCCTCTTGGTCTAATAGCGATCAGTGTGTGACAGCTGGGGTTGGAGGGGAGCCCTTTGGTGTCTCAGCCTTGGGAGCTGGAGGACCATGTCCGGGCTATGTAAGATGTAGGCCCCTAGCTGTGGTGTAAAGTGGTAAAATACACTGCTGTAGGATTTGGGTACAGTGGTTTGCTGCCCACAGTAACAAATACAGGCAGCCCAACAGGTAATGGTAAATAACATATTTTTCCAAGGGTTGAGTTACAGATGAATAGGTTAGGTTTAACCGTTAGATTTATGGGGGAAGTGCAAAGAAACTAATACTGGCAGCCTAACAGGTGAGTAACAGATTTTTTGAGAGTCACAAAGATCAATAGGTTAGGGTTACGTTTAAAAACAAGGGTCATGGGAAAGATTCAGGTTAGGTGGGACAGGAGACACACTTCTCTTTCAGTTTTCTGCGCACATTTCTTGTGTGCTTTTTCTGCACACCTGTCTCATCAAATCTATTGATTTACTTGAATACACTACAGGCTCTCTTTAAAGATAAAAAAAGAATAATATCCCACAGAGGTCCATAGACCAGTACCTGCCTGATCACGATTGTTGGAGTCCTACGCTGATGGAACCCCGGAGGGGAAGGACATTCCTGAGACTTTCTCATCTTGCAGGAGAGCAGAACTCCTCTGTTCAGTAACTTCATGTTATCTTCCTGGAAATTAACATTTCATAGTCTATCATTATGGCAGGTAATAGCTGTGATCGTTCCCCCTCGCCACACACTGTATGGTGCTCAGCATAAGCAGTGCAGACAGTCATCTGGAGTCCTGGGCCTGTCGGGGTTTATGTGCTGTGCTATTACCCTTTACCTCCTTGTAAAGACAAACTGCTCATTACCCTGCAGGCTCATTCAAGGTGATGTCAAATTAGAGCGGGGTGGGGCCGGAGCGTTTTATGTTTAAATTATCGCTTTTCTCCTATCTCTATTTTTATGACCGTGGCCGGGGAATTCCAGTAACTGTCACTGGATGGGACATTGAAAAGAAATAACATTATATATATATATATATATATATATATATATATATATATATATATATATATATATATTAGTAGGCCTAAGTCCATTACAATACCGGCTCTAGGCCTCCCTCACAACCCCCCTTCCCTCCTGCCCCTGTCACCGCCGCTGCGCATGTCCGCGCACCACGCTCGCACATGTCCGCCCCCTGGACCCGTCCTTCTCCAGTCCCAACGGCCGTTCGCGTGCCATACATGCACAGTAGCACAAAGGCACGGACACCGGCACAAGAGAGGATCCAGGGACACAAGGTTTATTGTTTAGAATATATATCAGTATTATTAATATAGCGGCAACATCTTCAACAGCGCTTTTCAGGCTTGAAGTGCGCATGTGCAGAGAGCTCCCGGCCATGGGAGCACTATCAGTAATGCAAACCAGCATTAACAAAGCATTCACCAACTACCTACATAAGTGGTGTCTTCTGTTTTGTGTTCCTAGCCAGGCAACAGGAACCAGCAACCCATAACAGTCCAGATAATTTTATGCAGTAATACAAGTAGAACAGTGACATCTACAGGGCAGATGTATGAATACCACAGAACTCATGTGTAGAAGTTACCATCTGCTGGGTTTGTGAGGTCATTATGAACTAGTAACATTTCACATTGACTCAATTTGCTCTGAACAAAGGAAATATTTTTTTGTTGAGATAAATGTATAATATTCAAAGATGGAATCGGAAGCAAGGTGCTTCACCTGAAGAAAACCAGGTGTTAATGAGTAATTCTGATACACACCTTCCCGACCACTTAACCACCACTTCATTGCTGACTCACCACACTTATCGTCTACAGTATCGTTGTGCCAAAACTTCAAATGCTCAATTGTTCCAAAAAATTTCACCGCTGGATTTAGCTCCAGGTCTGCAATGTCAGACAGGCGCCCCAGACAACCACTTCAAGTTTATCTCCAAGCAAATAAAAAACAAACAAACACTGTGCTATTCAGTTATGTATTCGCCTAAAAAATAAAAGTTACAACAATATTTTGGAAAGAATTTTACCTAATCTTATGCTCCTCACTGTTAAACATAGAAGGCAAAAATGTCATCATTCTAATCCTTCACCTGTCAATCATGTGACCATTAAGTCCCTTCCTGCACTTGGTGGAAGTCTGGAGGTCTGGGCCACGCCCCCTCCCCAGGACATAAGTAGTAGCCAGGCCACACCCCTCACATAACCCACTGTGGGGTGCCACATCATTAACTATGGATTCACAGTGGATGAACCAAAGAATTTCTGTGGTGAAGCAATATTGCTTTTTTCTTTTCACTTATAAATTGATTCTTAACCACTTAAGTGATTTGAAGCGTTACACCTACGTCCCACAGGACTTCAGTTCCTGCCCAGGGACGTAGATATTTCTCTGTTGCGGAGGATGGCTGCCGCTCGCTCCCGCACGGGTACTCCTCGCTGTCCGTTACAGGGGAGATGAATGAATGGGAACACAGTTCCCATTCTTTAATCTAAGTCCCTGTGTCAATGATCGCCGGCATCAATGAGATGCCACGATAATTTGTAACTCATTTGTAACTTCCAAAGTAAAACGTCCAAGCATTACTTCCTGTTAGTGTAATTATAGTGCGCTTATAGGAAATTATGAGCAAAATAGTGGCCAAATAGTAAAATCACACCTACATTCATTTATTTAAATAAAAAGACCCATATATACATTTAAAATAAACTCATACCTCTCGCCCTCTCTAAGGCCAGAAACCCACTGGGAGCGCTTTGTAAGTGTGAGTGATTTGAAAAAGCTCTTGGTAATGCAATGCTATGGGGGATTTTTATAAAATCACATCACTCAAGTGGGATCACACCCATAGCATTACAATAGCTAGAGCTTTTCAAATCACAAAGCGCTCAGAAAAGCTCTCCTAGTGGGTTTCTAGCCTAATAGTTACAAATTACATGCATATACAAAAAAAATGACAAAAAAATACATACTGTAAACAGTATGGGCTTAGGAACTGAACTTTTTTAATATGTATGTCAATAGGGTATATTAATGTAAATTATGAAATTATGGGCTTGTAATTAGTGATGGACGCAAAATTGAAAAAATGCACCTTTAATTCCAAATAAAATATCGGCGCCATACATTGTACTAGGGAAATATTTTAAACATTGTAACAACTGGGACAAATGGGCAAATAAAATGTGTGGCTTTTAATCACGATAGCATGTATTATTTTAAAAATATAATGGCCGAACACTAAGAAATAATGATTTTTTTCCATTTCTTCTTATTTTTCCTGTTAAAATGCATTTAGAATAAATTAATTCTTACCAAAATGTACTACCCAGAGAAAGCCTAAGTGGTGGCCAAAAAAAACAAATATAGATCGTTTCATTGTGAAAAGTAGTCATAAAGTTATAGGCAAATGAATGTAAGGAGCGCTGAAAGGTGAAAATTGCTCTGGTACAGAAAGGGGAAAAAACCTTAACAGTGAAGTGGATAAAGGAAACCTACGGTGAAAATACAGTAAAGGGATGGGATAAACAATTGTATTTATCCTACTACTCCTAAAAAAGCTCTTCTTTTGGAATTATGCAGTTCTATACTCTGTGTATCAGCTAATAAAAAAAGGTTTAATTTTGTATTGTCTCATATGCCAACAGCGTTTTTCAGTGTCCCGCAAACTAAAATATATGAACTCTTCACCTTTTTTATCTGTCTCCTACGTTTAGAAGCCATTTTCTTCCAGGAAAGTGTTTTATGGCTGTAATTCCTTATCAATGAGAGTTACGCTATAGTCCCCTATAGTCCGACTTAAGCCCCCTCTTGAGAGAAACTGTCACTTGCATACCTAAATGTTCACTCTTTTAGGCAAAAAAAGAAAAAAAGGAACACAGCCTAGTTATGTGCATGCTTAGCACTGTACACACACGTCTATCTCATCATGTCACATGTCACCTCGTGTAGCCTTTTGTTCAACCTATCGGTGGAAGTGACAGGTACACTTTATACAGTCTGCAGCGAGAGGAATAATTTTCTACTAAAGCAGACATGTAGGAGGAAGCCCGGTTCTCTCTGGAGTTGACTTGTTCTGTCTAGTGAGGTCATTGACAGGTGAAATTAATTGTCTTGCTCCAATATGAGCCTTCTTTTGCCACAATCCTGGAACAGCGGTGATTTGGCTGACCCGCTTTCAGTGCCTTACCTGGATTCACCCCTTCAGTGCATCGCAACCCAAAGTATTTTATATTCCTGATTTCTACAGGGTTGTTCGTTTCCCATAACTATCCTTGCTATATAACTGTCTCTTCTAGAAACCAAAACATGCTAAAAAAGAGGTGAGAAAAGTGACCCCAATCTTCAGTCAATCAGGAACAGTTTACTGGTGACTGACATCTTTAGTCCTGCCAGTTGATCTCTGCGGAAAGTTAGTTTTTCTAAAAGTTCTATGCATGGAGAGAGATATTGCTTTCTTGACAGTTGGAAAGAGATGTTATTTCCCACAATGCAACATGGTTCACAGACAAGAAACTGTCATGGCCGTGGCCCTGACATCACACTGTAGGAGGAGTTTCACCACAATATCAGCCATACACATGTCCATAATGATCTATTCGAGAAAAGGTAAAGATTTCTTGTGAGAAAAGGGGTATTGGTAACTAATTAGGCTGAGGTTCAATCCCGGCTTAAAGTTTCTTTTTATAAGGTGTCTACAGACAGTTTCCCAAAGATTTTTGCGCTACTGCTCCATCTACCTCTACACAAGGCAAGCGGGGCTAAACTAAAAAAGTAAACGGCATCCAAATACATATGTCACCATTGCATAACCATGGTATGACTCGGTAAAGATTCTGTTTAGGAGCATACTTACCCTATCCAATTTTTTGGAGGTTCCTCATCCTCTCTCCTGCTCAGTTATATATCAATTATCTGAACATACTCAAGTGATCTCTCATACTCACAGGAGAGGAGTAGTCTCTTGGACTGCAGCCCAACTGATTATGCGCATCCATGCAGATCTACACTATATTGCCAAATGTCTCACGTAGGCACAGTGAGACTGTGCTAATACTTGAAGAGGATCGCAGCCCCGATCAATTTGCCAATACTCCCTTGTCGGTAATCTTTGGGAGGTCTCTGAACAGCAACGGGGGACCAGAGGACAGCTAGGGAAGCCTCATTACAGAGGCTTTCCCTCTTAGGTAAGTATGGGATTTTTGTACCCAAGCTTCGGTTTAAGTACACTTTAACTACCCCGATCTATACCTTAACCACTAGCCAACCATGTGTCATTTTAAAACGTCCTGTTGGCCCCTCTTAATGGACCAGCAGACGTTTTAAAATATCCTCCGTCGTTGCTGTGCACCTACCGCACGTACAACTACTGCGTGTACTGTCGGGACTCTGAAAGTCGTGATTGGTGAAATGGAAGAAATGTTCCCTGAACCAAATTAACGAGCCTGTAAAGGAAAGATCATGGTTTCAAGGAGAAGCCAGTGATCTTTCCTGTAACAACACTGTCTGAGTGCTTATTCTAAGCACACAGACAGTGTGTGAGGACATCTAGTGGTAAAAAAAAAATCCACACAAAAATAAAAATACAGTACACATTTTACACTACATTTTATACCTTTTTACATTAAATAATAATAAATACATCCTCCCGCCTCGCATAGTAACCAAAATAAAAACAAATGACAGCATTTAAAAAAAAATACTTAAATAGTTACGTTAGGGACTCCGCTTTTTTATTATGTATGGCTTGAGGGTATATTACTGTTATTTTTTGTAAATAAAGGCTTGTAATTATTAAGAACTCAAAACAGAACAACTACACCTTTATTTCAAAATAATATTTTGTCACCATACATTGTACTGGGGCCATAATTTAAATGTTGTACTAACCGGGACCAATAAGCAAATAAAATACGTGAGTTTTATTTACAATAGCATTGTTTATTTTAAAACTATGGAGAAATAGTGTATTTTTTCATTTTCCTAAGTTGTCCCTTTAAAATGAATAGAAAATAAAGTAATAAGTGAAAACACATATCATCCCAAAAAGCCTGATATGTGGCGGAAAAAAAAACTAAGGTATGGATCATTTCAGTGTGATAAGTAGTGATACAGTTATTGGCAAATGAAAGGGAAGAGCGCTGACAGGTGAAAATTGCTCTGGTTTGTTAGGGTAAAAACCCTTAGAAGAGAAAAAGCAAAGCTGCACAAGGGGATTTGGATCCACAAGAAAGAGCAGCAGTGGTTAAGTAATAGGGGATGCAGAGATTGCATATGTACTTTAGACTCTGGACCAGATGGACCCACCAGCATAACAGAGCAAAACGGCGCTGGAAATTTTGGCACTGCCATAGGCCAGAATGTGAATTACGGCTATAGCAGCACCGTAATTCTAAATTACTTTAGAAACAGCGTAATTTAGCCACCAGCAACAGCTGGCAGCTGAATTGCATCTTATCCCTGAGTCGCCTGACGGAGAATAGCAATTAACCCTTTGCCGACCGATTGGAGTGATCGCGGCGGCAGCCCCAGAACCACTCCATGCCAGTTGGCGTGAAGTCCTGGGGCTGGGTTTTGCAGGAGATCGAACACACCGATGCGCGCGCATCTCCGCTTGAATGACAGAGTTCTGCTCCGTCATCAGTCTCCCAGCGGCGATCGCCAACCAGGAGACTGTTAGACGGTACGGCGCTGCAATCTACGGTAGCGCTGTACTGGGGACAGCCGTGTGACGAGGCTGTCCCCCTGGGAGACAGAAGAGCGATCGGCTCTCATAGGCTGAAGCCAGTGACAGCCGATTGCTGTCATTGGCTGGCGGGGGGAGGGAGGGGCTGCAATAATATAAATTAAAAAATGGATACATTTATAAAAAAAACAAAAACTAATAAATATTTGTATAAAAAACAAACAAACATCCCTGCACTGATTAGACCCCGCCAACAGAAAGCTCTGTTGGTGGGCAGAAAAGGGGGGGGGGATCACTTGTGTGCTGAATTGTACGGCCCTGCAGCGAGCCCTTAAAGCTGCAGTGGTCTAATTAGCAAAAAATGGCCTGGTCACTCGGGGGGTTTTAAGACCATGGTCCTTAAGTGGTTAATGCTGCCGGGACTTTTTTAGGAGCAGGGTGAGCCATTTTTTGGCTTCACCCTGTGCCCAAATTTCCTGGAGCCATTTTTGTATGAATGCCCCACCAATGACCCTCCTACAACTGCTGTATTAACTCTTTATTTGTGAAAACGATCACCTCTACATGCGTTTTGAATAGCAGTAATCAGTAACAAACTGTGAAAAAAACTGCCACTTCGTCTGTCCTTGGCAGGTATTGTTGCGTCATATGAATTGTTATGTAGAGTGCTTGTAAAGGTAAATTGCTCTTTCATGCCTTTGACACATGAGACCAGGGTTCCAATCTCGGCTCTTCCTAATTCAGTAAGCCAGCTCCTAGACACTAAGGAGTTCTTGGGCAGGACTCCCTAACGCTGCAGGGTGGCCTCTTGAGCGCTCCCTAGTGGCTGCCTCGCAAGTGCTTTGAGTCCGATAGGAGAAAAGTGCTATACAAATGCTGGAATTATTCTTATGATGGGGACCCCATTCTTATGATTTTTTAGTTATGTCACTGTTGGAAAAGTAATGACACCCCATCCACTCCACCTACAGTGGGGATATCTGCTTTGAGTGGAGCTGCTGGGTAACCCAGTATGGAGTCCAGACTCTCCAGCCAGCAGTGAGTAGATGGAACGTGTGGCTGAGTTGAGCTCGTATGCAGAGGCAGATCCGTGACTCAGCACACAGGAACTGCTGAGGAATCCTCCATGGATAAATATTTAGAACAGATCCCACACGATATCCCCTAATGAAAGATTTTCCCTGCCTGTCATCAGACATCCAACCTCCAGGAATGTCAGAAAAGTGTATCCAGAAGTCCAGCTGCTTTCCTCTTCAATTGCCAGAAGAAATGTCTTTTATTCTCTGGCAGAACCTCTAATCATCGTCCCTAATCCCCCTGCTCCAGGGCTTTGTGCAACTGATAATGGACTCCAGTTTAGGTGATTCTGGTGTGAAAAACAACAAGGCTGTCCTGTAACCCTTTAGCAGCCAATTTATTTTGAGGCTTGCAAGTGCTTCAGGCCAATTTATTTTAGCACATTTTTTTAATTTCTTATTTGTTACATTTCCTTGCTACTAAATAGTACCGCTGTATTGTGTATTTATGGCCACTTGTCACTAGGGGGCAGTGTGAGACAATAATAGAGGACTTCTGCTTTCAGTTTCTGTATTTTCTATTCCCAGGGAGAGATCAAAGTATTCCAAGAATTTACAGCACGAGTTCTGCTGGCTAAGGTCAAAAGCAGTGTGCTTATCTCCAGCGAGATAACTCTATTGAAGTAGCTAATGAGGATATTTATCCTTGTTGTGGTCTGCTTAGAGCAAAGCAAGGGCCGCGTTTCAGCATGGGCTAAACAAAGGCTAAGGAAAAATGCTACTTGTTACAGACCTACGTGAAAGCCCTAGTTTGGTCTATAATTTCATGTCTATTGTGGCAGCACATTTGCATTAATTGGCAATGCACAGATTTATATAAATTGTACATCTATATTTATTTCAGTAAAAACGTTGAAAATCTGTGGATGGTTGTGTCATGTAGTACTTTTTACTGATGAGACAACTGTACAATATTACTGGACTAACCCAGCGTCTGGTTGGGTGATTCTAGGCGCTCACATTCGTGACCAAAAGTTCTACAGGCACTTGTATTTGCCTGAGGAAGCGGGCCAAGACCCGTGAAACGTGTTGTCTACTGTGCATGAATAAACATTACTTTTTCTATTAAATAGTGGTTTGTCCTTCTGAGAAGGTGAGAAATTAGGCTTCTCATACATACGACATCTAGTAGTAACATATCATTAAGGGCGCCTCCACCACTGTTTTTCATATACAGTCAGGAAGTTCTCAGATCTTCAGCAAATCAGCAATGCACAACTATTTTGTTATTGATGAGCGATGGGCAATTTGCAGATGATTTAACATATTTATTTATTGAATCAAGTATTTATATAGCGCTGACATATTACGCAGCGCTGTACAGAGTATATAGTTTTTGTCACTAACTGTCCTCAGAGGGGCAGAGGGGCTCACAATCTAGTCCCTACAATAGTCATTTGTCTATATCATGTACTACAATTTAGGAGGAAGCCAATTAAATTATCTGCATGTTTTTGGGATGTGGGAGGAAACCAGAGTGCCCGGAGGAAACCCACACAGACATGGGGAGAACATACAAACTCCTTGCAGATGTTGACCTGCCTGGGATTCGAACCAGGTGACCCAGCGCTGCAAGGCAAGAGTGCTAACCACTACGCCACCGTGCTGCCCTTATGCTGTTTATGCTGTTTATGCTGTTTATGCCAAACATTCACTTATTCTTTTACATTTCAGTACAGAAATATAGTGTGCTGGCTGAATGGAGTATAGTTCTGCTTCTCACTGTTTGAATGACAGCAGTTTGCACTCGGTGGATCAGTTTAGCTAGAAACCATTAGTAAATTGATCCTACTTGCAGGAACTTACAATAATGTCTTAATTAACAGCGCAGATCAGAAACGTTCTTCAAAGGCAGCAGAGAGGATGCAGCAATTGCTCCGCTGATGACAGCTGTCAGCAGGGTTACCTACAACGGTTTTTAAAAGGGTCCATTTAGGATCTCTGTTTGTGCCCTGTGCACCTGCCAAACAAGACACAACATGCTGTATGGTCCCCAGTGGCTGTATGCTCACTCTGCTCAATACATTCTTAGCTTTATCTTAGGCAATAAAAATTGTTTTCCCTGTAGCAAAAACACTAAGAAGCAACACAACAGGACCCCCTCATATGTCATTCTGAGCCCCTCCCCCAAGAATCCCTCCACCCCAGTTGGATGGAATGTTTTTTTTGTTTGTTTGTTTGTTTGTTTTTGGGGGGGGGGCATCGTTGTGTACTACTAAATAGATTTCACTCTAGTGCATACGTGTCAAACTCCGACCCGCGGGCCAAATCTGGCCCTCAGAGACATACAATTTGGCCCTCAAGTGGTTTCCCCACTTTGCATTCTCTGTTTGGCCCACTCTAGACCACCAGGGAAGCCATATTGATGGTGAAGCCATAGAACACAAAGGAAGCCATATGGGGGAGGAAGAAATAAAGCACTAAACACCAGGGAACTGTATAGGTGTTGAAGGGGGGGGGGGGGCATTAGGCACCTGGGAACTTTT
The DNA here is from genome assembly GCF_040937935.1 of Hyperolius riggenbachi. Classification (NCBI taxonomy): domain Eukaryota; kingdom Metazoa; phylum Chordata; class Amphibia; order Anura; family Hyperoliidae; genus Hyperolius; species Hyperolius riggenbachi. The sequence goes on from NC_090654.1 coordinate 48,898,505, forward strand.
ATAACGGAGGAAGATGGCCTGAAGACAGTGAGGTTGCCCCACGACTAGGTCCCAGTGTACACCTTTGGCCCACTTTGTATTTGAGTTTGTTGAGTTTGACACCCCTGCTCTAGAGTAAAGAACAGCAAATGCTTATGTTCGAAACAACGGCTTCTGTTGCGTCTCAGCAGTCCCGTAGCCTCTAGTGTTAGTTTGCAGCTAAGCAGAAAAGGATTACGATGAGATGGGGCCCTATGCAAGATAGCAGCTTTTTCCCACCACGGATGATCTCCTGGCTTTTTTTTAGTAAGATTTGTTGGGGTTATCATCCACCAGGCCCCTAGACTCTCTCCAGGCCTTAGGCAACTGCCTAGGATTGCCTTGTGGATGATCCGTCTCTTCAGCTATGGGGCGTTGGTGTTTGGATTTGGCATGACGGCAATGACGATAGGCAAGCATTGGCGCAATGGCTGTGACAGTTGGTAGATGGTGGCGAGTTGGCAATGATGATCAGTGACTAGCGTGAGTGTCGTGGTAGTAAGCTAAGTGTAAGTTATAGTAGCAGGGAGTTTAGTGTTAGGCGTGGCAGCAATGTTAATGTAAGGTGTCGCAGCAGCTTCCGCACCCCTGGTGACCCTTGTACTATATGTAGCCACCATTCCCCTATTGATAAGTGTGGGCCTCCCTACCCTACCACAGCAAGTGTGGTAACCTCTCCCCTCCCCCCCTCCATTACAAATGTGGCCAGGATAACTGCCCTCCCACCACCAACTCATAGCAAGTATGACCAGTGTAACCCCCTCCTCCAGTCTGTGACAAGGTTGGCCAGTATCCCCTACCCCCATAGCATTCCATAGCGCTCCCTACAACCTTCCCCCCCACCCCCCCAGACACACACCATAAGGAGTGTGGCCATTCTAATTACCCTCCTCCCCCCTAACTAATATGGCCAGCCAGTATATGACTGCCCTTACCAATTATCATGTGTAGCCAAATAAATTCCACACCCACTTCCACCCCCTGACTCCAACCCCCAATGTAAACTCCTCCCCTCATCTAACAAGTGCAGTCAGCATAACCCCTCCAATCTGTCCATCCTTGCGGCAGAGCAGTAGCGCAATTGACAACAGTAAAGGCAGACAGTGCAAAGCTCTGCCTCTTTCAGGAAGTGCTGCCCGCATTTTTCCTCAGGCATTTGGGGGGTATGAAGCCCTCGTATTGCCACGGGAATGCGGCGTTTCACCTCTCCTCATACTGCTTAAACTAAATAGTAGGTAAAAACCAACAATTATTTTTGCTTCAGACTCTCTTTAAAGTGAACCTCCGGACTAAAAATCGACTCAGCAGCACTGAAAAGGCTTTGTGTTTCTTTAACAGTTTCACAGCATCAGAACTTTGTTTCTCTTATACAAGCCTCATTTTTAGCTACACAGAAGAAAACTCCCCGGGCTTTTTTCCCCTGATTTTGTTGTTCTCGTTCTACTGTTTTGGTGCAATATTCTTTTTTTTTTTACACTTTGAATTTGACATATGAAGCCTAGTGTGTGCAGCTGGGAGGGGTAATCAGGACACAGGACAGTTGGAACTGTGTCTCCTGCTCCCTGTCACCTCCTTTCAACAAAAAAGATGGCTGCCCCCATGACAAAGATGGCAGCCCCCATGAAACACAAACATTTGAGTGTTCTTTTAAAACAGGGTGGGTAAGAGATTATATTACCTATCAATTCTAAATAACATAACTAATGTAACTTGATGACATTATGTTTGTTTAGGCTGAAGTTCCCCTTTAAGAAGCTTCTACACAGAAACAATGCCAAGTGCAAGTCCAGCCCCATTGTGCACTGGGTAAAGGTGGCTAATACATAAGGCGACTTAGCCGCTGATCGACCATCTGATTCAATTATTATAATCGAATCGAGAGTGCCCGATTGACAATGCAACCAATTTCAGGCTGACATGCATATCGGCCGAACCTGATGAAGGATTTTGATGCGTAACATGAAGCGTACTTGTTCCAATACACAGCAATTTATTTGCAGGCAGTAGTGTGCCGTCTCTTTACTTGTTTGGACGTTTCCAGGGCTGTGTGAGCAATCCGGCCTGAGACTTGGTACCGGCCCGTCACCAGGTTTTGTATACCTGAGGAGCTGTTGTCCCTGCAGTACATTGTGTGGATATGCTACAAGATGTAGGGCCGGCCGACATGCTTGATCGGGTGCGTGGCAGTAGCTGTTACTACCAAGCACCCGATCAAGCATGTCGGTCGGCCCCGTGCAATATTGGGATAAGCAATGAAAGTGACACAATCCCTGGTGCTGTCCCACTAATGTAAAATGTGCCCCCTGGTGCACTATAATTTACCTGTCCGTGTCCGCCACTGGTCCAGGCTTAGTTTTCTTAAATGCGCCCAGTGTCGGACTGGGAGCTGGAAAAGCTGGGGAAATCCACTTGCTGGCCAAGCAGCAGTAATCAGGACTTCCCCGCGAGGGCCCGTCATCTCTGTGGAGAAGTCTAGTAGGGAATAATTTGTGCACATATTATTTATACTGAAGCTAATGCCCTCCTTTGCTGTACCTGTGTTGAATGCAAGTTGTGTAATTTTGTCCACATTATGGAGCTCTGCACATCTATTGCAGGTAGTCAATTCGGGTGCAGCCTCTGTTTGGAAGCGCTGCCAATGTCTCCTGCTGTACAAAAGTAATCAAGTGTTGCTGCTCACAGTGAAGACTTGCTGCAGGTTTCTATTGGGAGTGATAACACAGGGTTTCTGCTGCTTGGCCAGCAGGTGGAGTTCCTCAGGTTTTCCACCTCTCAGTCTGACGCTGCATGAGCCCCACGTGGTTGCCGGCAACCATGTTAGGCACGTGTATGCAGACGGAGCCCAGAGCCAGCGGCGGACATGGACAGGTACTGTGCAAGGCCCCGGGGGGCACATTTTACATTGGGGGGACATCGGCGAGGTGGTGGATGCGGCCGAGATTCACAAGAGATTTTATGCTGAAATCGTTTGGGAATCGGCCTGCGGTGTATGGGTAGCCAACAGATCTCTCACCGATCAGATCTGATCACAGAGAGATCTGTCTCTTGGTCGATCTGCCTATATATCGTCTGATGTATGGTCACGTTAAGGCTTGTACTAAAGAGCCACACATAAATCTGTTCCTTTGGTAAAATAGTTAATATGTTATTACACATAAGATTAGAGGCAATCAGAGGAGGTAACGAGATAGTGCAAGCTTTTATAAGGCTACATTGGAGAGAAGCCTGCTATGGACAAGACACGACTTGCCAAGCTTGAGACATCTGCAGCTCCCAGTACAAGTTCCATCAGGTCCGGCATGTAGTGAAGAATGAGAGGTCTTCCCTCTCTGTCCACACATACAGCTCGGCCACCACCTTTCGGTAGCCGCTGCCCAATGACACCATGACATAAGCAGCCTTCTAATCTCATTGTCTGCACCAAGCCATCCTGTGACGTGATAATGGCCCCTTGTCAGAGGATATGGATTGTGCCTGTGGGTAAATGTATCACTCTGTAATAGTAGAGCTTCTCCCTTTTCATCATGTAATACATGTCTGTGCTCTGATCTCCTTACTAGACACTCTTTTGCTTGTTGTTTCCGTCCTTTAAGAGTTCAAAGATTGGCTTAAAAGTAATAGCGTCTCCTGGATAGCTTTAGTTTTCAGCTGTTGAGTTACCCAGTAAATGACCCCCTTTAGGCTCCTTTCACACTGCACATAAAAACAGTCCGTTTATCGGAATTGAGCGGAACAGATCTGAATGGATGCAAATGGATCCTATGCAAAGCAATAGGACTTGTTTTTTCTTTGCCTTTCTTCATATCTCTTGGTGCAGCCCCAGAAGCCTTTGCTGCAGGAAGTGGTTGATAAGGTCCTCATGACGAGTTGGTACAACAAACGGTGCAGGGAGGCCTCTATCTGCACCATTCCAGCTGCTGTTTTCAACTGAGCGTGGCGTCTGACGACACCCGGCCGCCCCTGCCCACTACTTCTACGCGGCCGGTATTTCATGTATCAGTGTAAACACACCGTAGTTCCAGCCAATCAGAAGGGGTTGGGAGGTGGCACACCTCCGCAACACAGCCAATAGCGCCAGCGAAAGCCACTTCCACTCCTATACTATACTATACCTATACTGTACATTGCCGATCCAATTGGGTATACCATACACAAACCGGATTGGGTGGAATTACAGTAGATGGCACATAAAGAAATCGCAATCAGTGTAAAGCAAGCACCCAAGGAGGGGAAAAGGTTAGATGTGCCAGGGCTTGCAGCGTCTCTGCACTCCAGACGTTCCAATACTCCCTCTCCAGTCAAGCCAGTGACATAAAGAAATCGCCACATGCCAAGGTGAAGTAACAAGGGATATTCCAAATCGCAAATTATGCAATATTATAGAATAGAAAAGAGTACATGAACCAAAGGTTAAGAGGATGAACTGGGAAAATAGACCAACGTGTCATTGGTGCATGAGGTCACACTCAGGTGGCAGAGAGGGAGGGAGGAGGAACCCATCTACATGCAATAAATATTGATGGTGATGCTAGGCCAGTTTGTCCTGTTTTTCTCTTCTGGACACAGATCTGTTCTGAAAAGCCCTTACACAAGTTGGTACACCAATCCGAGCCCCATCAGGCTCCCATTGATTTGCAATAGACCAATGGGAATTGTCCCTCCCCATGGAGGATTCTCATTGGCTCAGTCAGTAATGGATCAATGAAAATCTTCCCTGGTGCTTATGGAGAATTTCCACTGGTCTTTTGTGAACCAATGGGAGCCTGATGCTTCTGATGGGGGTTTAGGATCAGTATGCCATGTTTCCAGCATACAAAGGACTTAAACAGCAGTGGCGGCGGTGGAACGTAAACGTGATGGCGACAGGTACTGAGCAGGTGGCGACATATAAATGGAATGCATAGAACCGAATGAAAAACGAATGCCACTGTAGGAATTTTACAGGGAGTGAGCCGCCTTTCTATCATCGAACGCCTGTAGGCACGTGCCTACAGTGCCTTATGGTGAATCCGGCCCTGGGGGGTGCTATGTATATAACCCTGTTGGCACACTCTGCCACGGGATCATATGTTTGCCATTTTTTGCGTTGCGGCTGTAGTAATTTAAGGATAACAAATTTACTAGCTCAGTCTGCAGCCACCAGCTATGGCCATAAAGGGGTATGCCCTCCCTGGGTGGAGATACAGCATAGTGGAAGAAAAGCAGGGCAAATCTGTTGGCTCTTCAATCAACAGGTCCGCTTTATGGAAAAGGCCTTCAGCTTTCATGACTTGCAGCTAAAGCTTTGAGCTCCATCCCTTTTATTTAACACCCCAGGTCCAAAACATTAGTGGCATGCAGAAGATCTCTTTGTTCATCCATGATTTCAAGCAGTGTATCTGTTGGTTTACCGTCCCAAAATTGTCACACCAGCTATTCCCCACAAAGGTTTATTGAGCAATGAGCACTGAAACGTAAACACATTTTTAGAGTAACACACTAACTTCCTCAGCTCATAAAAGTGCCAACGCGTACAGTGCTTTTTAAACTCTTTTTAACTGTTTTATGTATTATTTTTGTGCACCTTCTGTTTCTATCCATGCTTGAAGTCAGAGGTTCTGGAAACACTTAGGGTGAGTACGATAAAGATTGCTTTATAACCCGTGCACAGATTTTTTACTTACAGATTGTACATTTGGCATATCATTTTAGACTTCTACGTTGTGCAGGACAAAAGTTATTCTTTAAAGTGTAACTGTCGGGCATAAAATCAAAAATCAATTATTTTGTTTTATCTGGTAAACAAGTAATACGGATGCTAACCAGGCAATCCAAAAGTTAAAATCTTTATTACTTTTCTTATTTATAAATGATCATTCCCCAGTTTACCTGACTCTTATTTGGTACGTTGCCGCACAAAGGAAGTTGCAGGGCATGCTGGGTTGTCTTTTTTTGCTTCTTTATTTCCCCTCAGACTTAACTAATGTACAGAAGCCAAAAAAGACAACCCAGCATGCCCTACAACTTCGTTTTTGTGTACCAAATTTTCTGTGTACCAAATAAGAGTCAGGTAAACTGGGAAATGATCATTTATAAACAAGAAAAGTAATAGAGATTTTAACTTTTGCATTGCCTGGTTAGCATCCTTATTACTTGTTTATCAGATAAAACTAAAGAATTGTTTTTTATTTTATGCCCGACAGTTACACTTTAACAACAATGTACACAGGCAGATTATTTCACTTTTTATTCACAAAGCCAGTGGGCCACACAGTTTAGCTGTGACGTGAAGCCTTTATGAAATTGGACTCTTAGCTTCTGGTAGCCAACTACCTTTATCTGTTTAAAGTCCAGTGTCCTATTCCACACCCTCTCTCTCCCCCTCCTATGCTTATTAGAATATGCTATAATCCGATCGCAATGGGCCACAGCCATTAGGGCCGGTACACATTGTTGCGCTTGCGCTGCGCTTTTAACCTCTTCAGGACCACAGACTTACACCTCCCTAGTGACCACGCTATTTTTTACAATTTAGGCCACTGCAGCTTTGAGGGCTAGCTGCAGGGCCATAATAACTCAGCACACAAGTAATTCCCCCTCCCCCTTTTCTGCCCTCCAACAGAGATTTCTGTTGATGGGCTCTGATCGCTCCCACAATGTTTATTTATTTATTTTTTTATTTGTTTGTCTTTTTTTAATTTTTTAAATAAAATTTTCTATTTTTTTATATTTTCCCTCCACCCCACCAGCCAATGACAGTGATCGGTTGTCATAGGCATCAGCCGAGTGTCCCCAGTACAGCGCTGCCTAAGATCGCAGTGCTGTACATTGTAAATAGATGGTAAATAGAAGGCGGTTTCACCGTCTAACATTCTCCTAGCGGTGATCGTCGCTGGGAGACTGATGACAGAGCGGAGATGCACGTGCGATCTCCTGCAAAACAAGCCCCAAGGACTTCACACTGATTGGCGTTGTGCGGTCCTGCAGGAGCCGCCGCGTTCACGCCAATTGGTTTGGATCGGTCGGCAAGAGGTTAAAATCACATGAGTTTCTTAATCGCAAGGTCTTTTGAAAAATCATGAAAATCGTGAAGACTTGTACACACTGTGCGATGCGATTTTTCTATTTTCATGAAGGCTTTGCATGTGTTTTTTTAAAAGCAGCGCAAGCGCAGCAGTGTGTACAGGCCCTTACAGGAGTCCATGTATCTTTAGGCCAAGTATAGGTGGCACGAGGGGTCATTTTAGTCTAGTGAGGATTAACACTTCACACACACACAAATAAAATGAATGTGGCACTGTCACTAAAACTTTTTTTAACTTTTCATGTATGATTGCTGTTATGGCAGCATTCATTCAATAGTGAATGTGAGCACGTGTACGAGTGGTGGAGGTGGACGTACATGCGTACGATGGGCGTGGCTTTTAATGCTAGACGTGAGTATCACTATCAGGAACCTTTAGGGTAGCTAATTTGGACATAAATGTACATACACACGTCTGATTTTTCCAAACGACCGGTCATTTGGACGTCAAATTAGGCGTGTGCACAAACAGTCGTTCGGCTGATAAGGCTGTTTTTCACATCAAAATCAGCCTTATCAGCAGAACAACCGTTTGTACACACGCCCAATTTGACGTCCAAATGACCAGTCCATCGTTTGGAAAAATCAGAGGTGTGTATGTACCTTTGGACTCACATCATTGAATGGGAAGTAGTTAAAGTATGCCCAAGGTGACATGTGACATGATGAGGTAAGTATGTGCATGTACAGTGCCAAACATAGTAATAACTAGGCTGTGTTTATTTTATTTTTTTGCCTGAAAGAGTTAAAGCAGTATAAAACCCAGACATAATATTCAATAAAAACATGTTTTCCTACTTTTTATATGCCATACGGTTACGGTATCATATTTGCTTTTGTGCATAAGTATTATTATTCATTTAGAAATTACAAGTTCCTAAAGTACAATTTTTTTGCTCTGAGAACTGACTTTGCATTTTATTCATAACGGTTTTTTTTTTCATCTTGAAATATAAGCAGAAATGCTTTTTGAGTGTCTGTCTGTGTTCAGGAGAGTCTGCAGTGTCAGAGAAGTGTTTGTTTACATTCCTCACTTGTTTACATTCCTCCGATGCGTCCAGCTTTCCCGGCAGGGAGTTTTTAAGTCCTATGCTTAACCCTTTGAATGCTGTTCTAGTAAAAAAAAATGGTGGTAGTATATAATATGATGTAAATAATGTTTTAGAGCAAAGAAGAAATGCTGCGTTTCATTCCACTTTAACCTTCAGGTATGCAAGAGACAGTTTGTCTCTTGTTGGACCCTTGTTGGATTATAGCATATCACTCACTTTAAAGGTTACCCGAGATGACATGTGACATGATGAGATAGACATGTGTCTGTACAGTGCCAAGCATACAAATAACTATGCTGTGTTTCTTTTTTTCTTTCTCTGCCTGAAAGAGTTAAACATTAGGTATGAAAGTGGCAGGTAAGGACTGGGTCAGACCACAGTGTTACTACTACAGTGACTACTGCTGATAAGAAATTACAACTATTAAACACTTTCATAGCAGAAAATGGCTTCTGAGAGCAGGAAAGAAATAAAAAGGCTCAACAGTTCATAAATTTTAGCTTTGGCACACTTCAATGAAAGTGTCATTGAGCAAAAACAATAAAACAGTAAAAACTTAAAAAGTAGATTTAAATATAAAATGAAACCGGAATATCTTAAAAAGTCATGTTTAGGAGAAGGAGGATAGCTACAATTGATTAATTCATTAGTTTATTTTCACCTTGGGTGTCCTTTAAGGAATTACAGCTATAAAACTCTTCCCTAGCAGAGAAGAGCTTCTGACTGCAGGGGACGGATAAAAAAAGGTCAGTAATATATTTTAGCTCTGGAGCACTTAATAGACTGCCATTGAGCAGAGTCAATAGAACATTAAATCTATTTTGTAAATGTTTAAACATAAAATAAAAGTATGGGATATCTTACAAAGGGGTCATTTTTAGGAGGAGGAGGATAGATACAATTGTTTATTTCATCAGTTTATTTTCAGCTCGGGTTCATTTTAAAGAATATCACAACTGTCATGGGTCTTTGCTCATGTTTTGTTATTAGACAGGGACACTTGATCAGTCCTGGACGTTGAATGCACATGGCGCCCAGATCCTCAGACCTTGCAGTGCTGCACTTGTCAGCTGCTCTCAGTCTTCACAGTCCTCTCTTGTAATGCAGACAGTGTGCGCTCAGTGCTGGGAGAGAGCTGTCACATTCCTGATACAGGTGTATGGAATGCCAGGAATCCACCATCACTGCCTGCTGGGCATCTGATAGCGACACATCATATCGTATGTCAGGATTTATAAACACCTAATAAAAATCAGCAAGAACACTTCTGCAACATATGTATATACAATAGTGAAAACGACTTCAGGATTAAAGGGAATATCTGCTTTTGCTGAGATAAAACAGTTCCACTCTATAGGATTAAACACAAATATCCATTTCAAAGTGTTTATAGAATAAACTGCTAGATAGATGTGTCCCAGCCTGCTGACAGTCACTTAGTGCAACTCTGCAAAAACGTAACAAATGGTTTTTGCTCTGTGCAGCTTATAACTTGTGCAGGAAGACAGGAATTTCTAGGCAGGCTGTGTTCCAAACAGAGCACCGTTGCTATGGTTTCAGAGATGCTCCATTTGAGCCTTTTTTCCAATTTTGAAAATCCCTAACTGGTTGCATACCAAAATGGTATTGTTATTTTTAGTAGTTAAAACCCCCACAAGGGTAAAATAAATGAAAAAAGCTATGGTTCACTATGCATATATATGGGTGGGATTTAATATACACTACAGTCTCTTGCCCAAAATGTGAGCTTCCTGGAGCCAAACTTTTTCACAGACTCTGTGAATGCCCTTTATTGCACATTTTTTGAATTGATATATTTTGCTTCAGTGATATTATTATGGGCCACATCATCCCCCAGACTCTCAGCCTGGCTATGTTTTCTACGACTTTTAACGGTCACTAAAGTTCCCTCCCAAAAATTCAAATTCCAACCTATGATCGACTTTATTCTCATGTAATAATAAAAAAAATGAGTCAGCAAAACACCTGGTAACACAGAAGAGGTAATCCAATTGCTACATTTTTGATTTTTAGAAGCCCTTACAAACTCATTGATTAAGAACACATTTATGTTTAACTGGCTCAGAGTTTTTTCTCTTTTTGAAAAACCCAGATAGAGATAAGATTGATTCCTAGACTGAAACAAACTAAAACCACTTTTCTGCTCTCTGCTCTGTTCTTATAACTGTTTCCTTCTTTTTTCCCCCTTCTTACTCGTCTTCTTCTTGTTTCTGTAGCCGTCTGTCTTCCAATTCTCAAATACTGGGATTAAAACAAACCCTACTGGCCCTCAGTGATCCTATAGTATCTAAAATATAACTTTTATTAGTAATTCGTTAAAAGATTAAAGTGAGCTATACGAGCCACCATCCAAACCTGTATGAGGGGTAACTCACACCAGTGTTATGGTCCTGCAACTGTTGATTACTGCAATATTGTTCAGTTGGTCAAAAAGGTGATAACCCGTAAGCCCCCACACAGGATGTAGACCACCCTAGACCAAAAAATGTACTGACAATTGCAGTCAGGCACTATGAATGCATAAGGATCGATAGATCCACCCACACTGATCTCACATATGTATAATCCCAATATGCAGGCTACCCCTCACACAACACAATAGACACAAAGCTTTTGACTCTCTATACTGGGACTATCTATTCCAACTATTACACACTTGGGGCTTCAGTCCACACTTCCTCAAATGTGTACATGCCCTAGATCACAAGCCCACAGCTTATATACAACACAATGGATTCAAATCAGTTTCCTCCAAAATCAACAGGGGCACCAGGCAAGGCTGTCCCTTGTCACCCTCCTGTTTGCCCTGGCATTGGAACCCCTTGCAATCATCGGATGTAATAACCCTGATATTGAAGGTGTATCAATATACGGCACAACCCACAAACTATGTATGTACACAGATGATGCTAATTAGCCTCACCAACCCAACCAGCAGCCTATAAAAACCTATCCATAACATTATTAATTCAATTCAAAAACATATTTGGACTAAAAATAAACAACACAAAATCTAGATTATGCTTTGAGTTCTAATGGGAACATAAAAGGCTACCATACCTAGGCATACACCTCACACCTTCTCTCACTACTATGTACCAACAAAACTACCCTGAACTGTTTCAAAGTATTTGCCTACTACTGAAAAGCTGGAAGAGATACGCTATCTCCTGGTCCAGCGGACTAGCAGCCATCAAATGATGGTCCTCCCAAAACTCTTATAGCCCTTTAGGGTCTCTAAACAAACCCTATTTAAACCTAAACATGAAGGTGGATTAGCTCTTCCCAATGTTTTTAAATACTACGAGGTGGCCCAAATAGCCCACCTTGCTACCTGGTACACAGTAACAGTATACCCCCCGGATCAGCATGGAGTTGCACATTAGCTCCCCACTCACACTATCCGACCTTCTCTGGATCTCTGGATTTATGCCAATGATCGAGACAAAGTAACTAACCCGATTATCTCTTGCTCCCTACCCTTATATATTATCTTTTTATTAAACGGGCACTATGGCGAAAAATTGTAAAATTTAAAATATGTGCAAACTTAATACAAATAAGAAGTACATTTTTCCAGAGTAAAATGCGCCATAAATTACTTTTCACCTATGTTGACGTCACTTACAGTAGGTAGTAGAAATCTGACAGAAGTGACAGGTTTTGGAGTAGTCCATCTCTTCATAGGGGATTCTCAGCAAGGCTTTTATACTTTACAAAGACATTCCCTAAAAAGGTTTTAAACAATGATACTGGTCAGCTTCCCTGCTTGCTACACAGTTTTTGGGCAGTTGGACAGAGCAACTGCCATTCACTAAGTGCTTTTAAAAATAAATAAATCCCTGTAAACTTCCTATGAAGAGATGGACTAGTCCAAAACCTGTCACTTCTGTCAGATTTCTACTACCTACTGTAAGTGACAGCAACATAGGAGAAAATTAATTTACGGCTCATTTTACTTTGGAAAAAAAAATGTACTTCTTATTTGTATAGGTTTGCACATATTTAAAATGTTACACTTTTTCGTCATAATGCCCTTTTAAATTTTCATAATAAGCATAAACAACCAGAACAGTAAAAGTCACATTAAAAATCATGCAAGAAAGAAAGAATTAAACAGCAGCTTACAGTGCGTGTATATGTTACGGCCAGAACCCGAAGTCTGGGCACTTCGGGTTCTGGCCAGTCAAAACTAGAAGTGGCCGTCTCACTGCGTGTAATGCCCGAAATGAATCGATTCCTGGGGGATCTATTCTTCTCGTATGGCTCTGGCTCCTCCCCCTGCCCCCCTTTCTATTGACTTATCCAAAATCTTGTCAAGTAGCATATCCCCTGTTGGACGCCCTGTCCTTATGGGACAAGCATAAGCTAAAGGCTAAACTGATATCTCCACATCGCCCACTATTCAGCTGTATGGGCCATCCCAAGTTTACTCCTGCACTAGGTACAACAAATATCCTGTATGATCTAGTGACCGACACACATATTAAATCCTTCAGTTCCCTCTCTAAGAATAAACACCTGCCCAGCTCCAAAACCTTCCATCATCTTCAGATTAAACACTTCCTTAGGACTACTACTGATGCATCGAATTCCTTATCATTCTAGCTCCAGCTTTGAACATATTTGTTATAAAAGATCCCGTGTGGCCTGAAGAGGCGTGTGACACACGTGAAACCGCTGTATACCAGAGGCAGTTTATTTTACCTGTTGCAACATGGTTAATCAAAGAAGCTTGATTGGAGAGTGCCGGAGTCTGTATCATCTTTTGTTGGATATTTGTTATGAAAATCCGACAGCTCGAGGCATGATCTTATTAATATATTCAGAACTCAACTCCATCAATTCCATTCCTAAACCTAAATACATTTGGAAATGGGAGGACGATTTGAAGAATATCTTCGAGCTGGAAGATGTATATCTTATGGAAACACGTACCCAAAAGTTCAATCTGCACTAAAGTGGAAGAAACACACTACAAGGTCATGTTTCGGTTAAAAGCCATCATGGATGATAAAATGGACAATTCTAAAACGTTGTGGCCACCCCTATATACTCAATACTACCAATGTCTATGACCTCAAGGGATGCTCATGGGTACCCCACCCCTACCCTCCCTACTGCCCCTCCGCCCATTCAGTGCCCTCTCCCGACTAGGCTAGCCGCTAGAGGGTAATATACCTAGATCCAGGAGGAATTTACAACCTCCCTCAGTTATTACCCACATGACACTGGATTGCCATAGTATAACCTGAACCCAAATTTTTAAGGACAATGTAGAACGTTAAGCTTTTTGTTCTTTGTCTATTTTCTGTTCTGAGCTCACATAAGACTCATGAAGCATCTTCTGTACGAGAAGCTCAGAAGCTACAGAAGTACTCACTATGTATCTTATAAGCTTTAGAGACTGTTTTCATCATTTTAACAGTCGTCCTTCTCATGTGTAAAAGGCGACAATCCGTATTGCTGTCAGTTATACAGTATAATGCGTATATTCTGTTTTGTTATTTCTTGCAATTTTCAATAAAAATATTGAAACGAAAAAAAAAGTAAAAAAAATAGACAATAGATACTGTATATGAAGCAAGAAAAACAAAAGTTTGCCTTCTTTAAACAGAAGGTATTTGGGATAATTCAGGTTGGAGTGAGCATATGATGTCTCCCACAATGCATCACTGCTGAATATGCAAATCATCTTTTCTTGTCCATGTGAGCTTTTTGGTCCTTTGTAGCCCTTTACATACTCCTAGGAGTTCTGGTTCACCAGGAGCTTGCTGGGTCATCTGTAACTTATGAAGCAAGAAATCAGTCAATCTTATTTTAAAAGCAGATGCTGTATGCTTCTTTTCTCATTGAAAATGTTTGTTATCATGTGGGTGTTTTAGTTGTATTTAAAGTTAACGAGAAGTGAAATTTAAAAATAAAAATATAGATATTTACCTCAGTAGAGGGAAGCATCTGGATAGTCCAGAGGCTTCCCAGATCCTCCTGGTGGGTGGTTAGCCCATACGCCGCATATTGCTTTAAATTGGTCTGCATGGCTGTCGTCTGAGATGGAAGCCTCCTCTAAAGATGATACACGAGAAAGGATGCTAAAAGCTTGCTAAAAACAGGCAGACTAAGTATATGGAGAACTGGAACCATATCCTGTCATCTGATGAGTAGAGAATGCCCGAACGGTTCCCGGAGAACTTCCGGGGTTCACGATTGCGGAGAACTGCAGACTTTTCCGGTCAACGTAGGTGCACTGAACAGGTATGCAGGGATTGGTATTACAAATGTGCAGCTGTCACACACACAGGCACCATGAACAGGTAGTCACTGAATGCGCCGGGCCTGGCAGTGGCACAGTAGGAATTACCAAGGGGCCAAGGGCCAGCTGTGAATGACTGTCAGGGCTATATATGCAACAAGTGTCTGTGGGACACACACAAGAAAAAAAAATAGATCATAAGAACAACATTAGCTCTTAAAAGAGCTGTTGAGGGGTGCTTTTTAGCAATAAGTATCAGCAAGGAGCAAGCTAACAAACCTAACAAGAGCCTAACTAAGTTTTACCTATGTCTACAGCAGGTTCCTCTCCCTTCTCTAATTACTGCAGCCACACGAGTGAGTGAAATGGCTGACGCTGCCTGCCTTTTATAAAGGGGGCTCCAGGAGGGAGTGTAGCCTGATTGGCTACCATGTGTCTGCTGACTGTGATGTAGAGGGTCAATGTTGAGCCTAATGATGTAGTATAGGGGGCGGGGCAAACTCGCATATAGTTCGCGGTTCACGACGAACGTGAACCAGCGATGTTCGCGCAAATCGGTTTGCCGGGCCATCTCTATTCCTCAAGCCAAATGCTTTTTGGGGGTTTTTTAATGCTCTAATTCCCTATAAACTAAACAAGCCTCACCCACAGCTTTTCAGAGAGCCTTGGCACTCAGTCCCAGGTAGCAGGGGCTTATGGGAGCTCAGTCTGGGCAGGAGGAGGAGGAGGTTACTAGCCATTGATTTCAGAGGCAGAGGGAAGGAGGGAGGAGGAGAGGGGACTGAATTTACACACAGGCAAGCTGATAGCATCTCCAGCCCTCAGGTCTGTGACAATGTGACAAACAGAACATGGCTGCCCTCATTGTATCACAGCAATAATAATAATGGCAGTATTTGTATAGCGCCTTTCTCCTGTCGGACTCAAAGCGATTGCAAGGCAGCCACTAGAGCGCACTCAGTAGGCAGTAGCAGTGTTAAGGAGACATGCCCAAGAAACTCCTTACTGAAATAGGTGCTGGCTTACTGCACAGGCAGAGCCGAGATGTGAACCCAGGTCTCCTGTGCCAGAGGCAGAGCCCTTAACCATTACACTATCCAGCCATAAATAATCATAAACTTGTAAAGCTGTTTGCAGCTAGATTTGCTGTGTAAATTATCTAAACTTTAGATAAGATACATAGACAAGTTATTTGTTATAGTTACTTTTTCATCTCGGATCCGCTTTAAAAGAACTTTTCAGCGCTTTGCAATTAAAAAAGTATCAAAAAGTAGATGGTAAAATTATTTTCAGTATTTTCTTACTAAGGGCCCTTTTCCACTGAGAGCGATTTGCTTCTAGGGCTGCTACTTTAGGATAGACACTTTTGCGAATTGATTTTCTGTAAATCACAATTGTTTTTGGAGCAATTTTACCTGCACTTGTGCTTTATATTAAAAGTAACAGCAAAATTGCAATCGCTTAACAAAATGTATGAAAAAATTGTAATCGCTTGCGCTTGTGTTTTCTTTTTAGCGATTGCTAGTGGAAAAGGGCCCTTTCTGTTTTTTTAAAGCGGACCAGAACTGAGAACTTCCTCTCTGCTCTAAATAAGCAACAGCATAAGAACCTTTAAAGAAAAACATGTCTTTGTTACAGCTGATACAAATCCTGTAATGAATCTGCAGTGTGTCTACTTCCTGCTTTCATGGAAACAGACATAGGGTTAACATCCTGTGTTAACAAATTAGCTGCTCTGCCGAGGCAGCCAGCTGATGCAGCTGAGAGATCAAATTACAGTTGTGATTAGTCACATATGAGGGGGAATTAGGCTGAACTCTTTAAATACATATGTAGCCAACATGGCTATTTAGTTAGGCCCCGTTCACACTTGCGTTTTGGCATGCAAACGGACCGGATCCGGATCGGATCAGGACCTGATACGGATCGGAACCGTACGGTCCCGATCCATATCCGATCCGGATCTGGTCCGTTTGCATCAGGCATGCATCAGGCTGCCATCCGGATCCGTGTGGTAAAAAATAAACAAAATTATCATAAAATTGTTGGGGTCTGCAGAAGGTGCACCTGCTGTAGGCCTCACCTCCACCTCCGACATGATATGTGCATGACCAATTATCGTCCTAAGGACCAAACAACCCCCCATTAATTCACTCTCACCCCCCACCATCTTCATAATACCACTATACTTATTAAAGAATACTCGGACTGCATTTTGACTTTGGAATTTTAAGGCCAATGCAGCCCATTTATTTAACCTTAATAACATTTTAATATAAAACGGTAACTTGTAAAACAAGAGATTGGTTTATTTGCAGGGCAAAGCATCCAGAGCTACTTAAACAAAGGCAGATAACAACAACACATTCTCTTTTTGGGCATGCGGCTAAATCCGGCCCCCAGCCGCACCAACAGACTCGGAAACAGCGGCATGCCCCTTATCAACTATTTCTTCATGTCGCTCCATGAGCTTGTTAAAAGAGGAAGTCACCTAAGTGAAATCCTCCATGTCCTCATTCCTTCACCATACTCCAGACACCTTGCCCCGCCACAGCAAGCAAGGGGGAAACCTCACCCTTGCGCCGCCCGCATCGCTAAGGCCCTCTGGATTCCCTCCTCTAAGGCTAGCGTCCACAAATCTATCCCGATGGGGTTAAGATGAACCCCGTCGGCTTCCAGAAACAACTCCGTATCCTCCTCTAGCTCTCGATGCCTGACTGCCACACCCCCGTGTTGTATTATGAACCGTGACACCTCTCTGTTCAGCTTCTTCCGAGCTCGATTCACTTTGTCAACGGATCGCGCGAACCTCCATTTTCTCCTACTCACCATCTCCGACCACACGACAACAGTGTCGGGTAAAGAAGCGCGTAGCTCCAACATATCACTTTTAATGTCTCTCGTTATTATACGCGTTGTCTTTGTAGCCAAGTCATTGCCACCCGCGTGTATGACTAGAATGTCCGGAGCTCTGTCCCGTGCCACCAAGCGCCGTACTTGCGGCAGCACCTTCTCCCACATCAAACCTGGGAAACCTATCCATCTCAGCCTCGCCGTTGCTCTTGGAATACCCAGTTGCCGACCGTCCGGTCTTACAACAGCTCGCTGGACACCCCTTGACACATAGGAGTGACCCACGATCCAGACCAGCCGAGGGGAAATGTCAACCACTGCAATAAGAAAAGAAAAGAGAGAGAACCAACCACTGACCACTATAACAACTAAAACATGCTACAAAGTTAAATCAAATTAGGCCGGACGTAAAGCAAGAACCGGGATGACTCCCACCTTCCTATACGCTTTATGTGCTCGTCCGCAAGACCCCACCTGGCCGCTTCCGTTGCTGCACCTATTCTAAACGAATGAGATGCATATTCCTTTTCAGCGAGGCCCAAGCTGGCTAAGACTCTCCTAAAGACTGCAATAAACTGGTACTTAGAAAGGGAAGAGCCATCTTCGTGACACAGAAATGATAAACCGTTTCTGCTCCGTACCCTTAAGAACTCCTCCACCCTGTAGACCGGGCACACTACGGACCCATTAATCTTAAATAAATGAACTGTCCTACCTGTACCTAATCGATCTGTCTTTGATCTGCGGAGGAAAATCTCCACAGATCCTGTAAGAAGCTTGACCTCCTCCCATCGCAGACCTCCGGGGCAATGTCTTCCTTTGCTCACCAACTCGCTAATCCTAAATGCCCCAAAGAATGCTAACGAAAACGCCACCCCAAACAGCAATTCCTCATACCGTGAAGTACACAGCGATCCCAAACTGTTCACCAGCGACTCCAGCAGCTGGAACGTAACTGGGCGCCTTGCATCTTTCGGTACCTGTTGCTGCGCCCTGAAACCCCTTAATGCCATACGCACCCTGAAATCCTTGGTCACGTCCGGTAAACCCTGTAGCTTGAAGGCAAATGAAAGCGCTGACAAACTTTTGGATAATGCCGCTGCTGATATCCCCTCTGCCCCTTTCATTGCCATGAATTGCAATAGCAGATAAACCTGATCTTGTTCCGTTTCACCTCCTCCGAACTGACGTCGTAATAAACTCCATTGTCCCCACACTGCCGTGTATGCTGACCAGGTGGCATTTGACTATGAGTTTGAAATCCACTCTCCTACGAACCCAGGGGTATCTCCCACAAGGCCGAGGGACAAACCACCCCTTGCCGATCCGCTCCCGGGGCAACGTCCCGGAATCTCTGCCATTGGAACCGAGAAAGAGCATCAGCCACATCATTTTCAACCCCCGGCAAGTGAACGGCAAAAATGAACAGGTTATATCTCAAACAACTGAGAACCAACTGTCTCAAAACCTTCACGACCGGAGGTGATGATGCTGACAAGCTGTTGACTGCTGTCACCACGCCTAAATTATCGCAGTTAAACCGAATCCTCTTGTTCCGAAGCAACGTACCCCACAATTCTACAGCTACCAAAATGGGAAACAATTCCAGGAGCAGTAGGTTTTTTGTAAAACCAAACTGCTCCCAGCAGACTGGCCAAGCTTCCGCGCACCACTTACCTGCGAAGAAGGCCCCGAAACCACACGAACCTGCTGCGTCCGTGAACAATTCCAAATCATGATTGCCTGTACTCTCGTCCATCCAAAGGGACCGCCCATTGAATTCTTCCAGAAAAGTCAGCCACATGAGCAAATCTTGCTTATGTGCCGTTACCAGACGAACCCTGTGATGAGGGAGCTGCACGCCCGCAGTAGCCCTTGCCAATCGCCTGCAAAAGATCTGCCCCATGGGCATGATCCTGCAAGCAAAATTTAGCTTCCCTAAAAGAGACTGCAGCTCTTGGAGGGTGATCTTCTTACTGCCAAGAACTCTCTTTATGGTACCCTGTAAGTCGGTCACTTTATCTTCAGGCAACCTGCATTCCATAGCTATGGAATCTATCGTAATCCCCAGAAACTTAATGACAGTCTGGGGGCCCTCCGTTTTTTCTTCTGCTAATGGTATACCCAATTTGGCACATCCCCACCTCATTGTGTGCAATAGATGTGCACACTCCTCTGACGTGGCCGATCCTACGAATAGGAAATCATCCAGGTAGTGAATAACTGTCCGGAGTCCCGACTCGTCCTTCACTACCCATTCAACAAAAGAGCTAAACCGCTCAAAATAGGAACATGAAATCGAACAACCCATTGGTAAACAACGATCAATATAGTAACCCCCCTCCCAGAAACAACCTAACAGCCTGCAACTTGCGGGATGAACTGGTAATAAGCGGAAAGCAGCCTCGACATCCGTCTTGGCTAACAAGGCTCCCTGCCCTGCGCGCTTCACCAGCCGAATCGCCGCATCAAACGACGTGTACACTACCGTGGATGATTCAGGGTCAATGCCATCATTAACTGAAGCACCTCTGGGATGGGACAAATGGTGTATTAATCTAAACGAATTTGGTTCCTTCTTCGGTACCAAGCCTAATGGTGATACAATCAAATCCTCAAAGGGGGGTAAGGGAAATGGACCGGACATTCTACCTAAACTTACCTCCTTTTCCAACTTCTTAGACACCACCTCCGGATGCGCATCAACTGATTTAAGGTTGCGAAACGGGGGTTGCGACCTCGGCACCCCAAAACTGGGGATTATAAAACCCTCTGTGAACCCCTTTTTCAGAAATTCAGCTACTACCGGATCCGGGAATCTATTTAGATAAGGTTCCATCCTTGCTACCTTCACCGGGCTCCTCCCTCTTTCCAGAGGAATCCGTGTATTGTCCCTTTCCTTTCCTGAAGCATTTTGTGACCATGTGACTACCGCCACAGGATGAGCATTCGTGCTTAAAACGACATGCGCTCCCGAATTTGCATGCCCCTTCATTGAACTTCCAGCAGACACCCGGCTTCCTATTGGCCAGCTGACCCGCTGCTCCAGGGCTGCTGGCCGTCCCTTGAAAGGGCTGATTTGCTTTTGTACCTGGGATCATCAGGCTCATCCACAAATCAATGTCTTTGTGGTTCCATCTGATCCCTGGATGAAACGCCTTCTCCTGCCTGAATTGTTCATCATACCTCAGTCAGGCGTTTCCCCCATACATCCTGTAAGCCTCCCCAATCATATCAAAGTAACAAAAGAGTGCCGAACAGCACTCCGGTTGCTTTTCCCCCAACACACTCGCATATATCGCAAAAGCCTGATACCAATTTTGGAACGTTCTTGGTATCAAACGATACCTCCGGCGCTCTTCTTCCTCCTTTTTGGACTCGTCAACTCTACCCCTATCCAGGTTGAACTTACCTAATGGGAGCAGTGAGAAGATCTCGATGTACTCCCCTTTCCAAATTTTCTCACGCACGTCTGGCTTCAAATGCTTTCCCATTGGCCCCCTCATACACAGATAAACATCACCTTGTACCTTATCCGACAAACGAGTCATCTCAGTGTCCTTGTCCCCAATCGTCTCCTGTGTCTGAGTCGACCCCGTAGTTGTCTGGACACTAGCCTGCCTACCTTGTGTCACCTCCGACGACGTTGCGATTATCGCCCTTTGCTCAGCAGGCCCTGACCAGGCTGATACAGGTGTGGACCTCGTAGCCACCTGGCCCTGTAGTGTATCCCGAATACTCAACAGTAACGACGTCATCATAGACAACGCCGCACCTGAACCTTCGCCTAAATTTGCAGAAGTGCCCCCTTCTGCTGAGCTAGCCCCTTCGCGTCTAATATCCCCAACCCTGCCCATACTAGCATTTAAGGCAACATTGGAACTATGCATCGGCTCACCTCGCTGCCTCGGATGGTCACCACGATCAGCTGGGCACCTCGGACTTCCCACGCTCGGTCCATCGTCCTCCCCAGACCCTTCAGAAATGGCACCGCCCGGGTGGGCCGGTCCACTGACATTCCTGTGCCGACTGTCACTTCTCCTGTGGCCCCTGTCTGAGACGCTGTTGTCCCTTCTCCTATGGGCTTCCGATTCACGGCCTCTAGACGTCTCACCCCTTCCTGTCCTGCGGGGTGGGGATGGCGAGCTGTGTCTGTTTCTGGTGGCCACCCCACTCCCATGTCCACGTGTCTGGCCGCTGGACCCCTTCCTCTGTGACTTTGGGGCGGTCTCCGGCATGGCGGTCTTCCCCGCCTGCTTCGCCTTGCCCGCACCTCTGCTCGCCGCCTGCTGGGCCTTGTTCTGCTTGGAGGCTGCAAGTGCTGCGGCCTGCTGCGCCCTGGTGCTGCCGCCTCCCTTCTTCTGTTTTCCCCCTTTTTGTGCCCGCCCAGCCGGGGGTGCTGGCGTGTGCTGTGCCCCGTGCTCTTCAAGCTGCTGCTCCTCAGTAGGCCCAGCGTCTCCCTGGCCCGCCCTCCCCTCTGCGTCATTGCTGGGGCGTTCTTCATCCCCGCATGTCTCCTGCTGATCTGCCGCGCTCCCACCCGCCGCTTTACCTTTCTTCCTGGGGGGAGCCGGCGACTCTTGGGTCGGACTTCCGCTCCGCCTGGTCCCCCTGGGTGATGGGCTGGGGCTCAGCCGCTCCGGCGGCCGTGAAATCCGCGAGCTAGTGCGGCCTCCCGTCTCCCCCTCCGCGTCACCCGCCATCCTGGACATCTGTGCCGCCACCCATGCTGGTCCGCGGGCAGCCGCCTCCGACCGGACTATCTTCAGCAGGTTCTCCACGTCCTCCATTACAGGCAAGGCAGCAGCTACCAAATTTTCCTCCTGAGTCCCCACGCTTCTGCCTCTGACTCCTCACTTCCTTCCTCTGCCTTCTCTCCAGCTCAGCCTGCTCCTCCCCTTCCTGCTACCGCCTGCCTTTCCTACACTGCCTTAACCCTTACCCTGCCGGACTATGTCCAGCAATATCATGTTGGCCTTCCTTACGCTCCCTTCCCTCGCTTATTCCAGGCCTTGCTTACTGCCAAACAGCTCCAGCACGTGTGTCACTGCTGCTCCACTCCAGATATGCTGGACCCATGTGTCCCCATCCAAAATGGCCACTATAAATACGCATAGCAAGTGGGGTAGAACGTCCGGTGTTTGTCTCCAGGGTGTTCTGTGCTTTCCGTCCCCCATTGATTTCTATATCCTCTCACCAATAGGAGAGCAGCTTTTATACTGTGGAGATTTTGTAGCCAATGAGAGAAAGTCTTAGCGTAGAGAACAGAGAATTTGCTAGAAACTGGGAGAGTGAGCCTGAGCTCAGAAGAAGAGGATCATTCATATATATAAATAGGATTCTCGGCAACATCAGCCATCACCACAGGTTTCTTTTATGACGACCTGGGTGTCATCACAGCTGAACCTTCACCTCCCTCCGCCCCTCCAGCCTCTCCTTAGGGATGACAGATGATTGCCAAATGCGACTGGTGGCGCTGTTGTATTTTAGCCTCAGTTCTTGGCTTTCGGACATTATCCCTCTCATCCTTCCAGAACCTGTATGGGCCAAAACCAATTCCGGCTACAACCCCCCATTTGTACTTGGCAAAATAAATGACTCTGATATCTAATAATCCAGCTTGCTTCATCTTCCTCCTGCTGCTGCTCTCCTCAATGAAGCTCCTTACATTACAAATACTGTTTTATAGATAAGCTCCAACTGCCGGCCAACTACTTAGGTTAACTTTGGCCAATGTTTAGGGAAATTAGCTTAAATGTTTATCCAAGTTGGATTATAACAGATGGTTTGTACATCTGACATTTAAAGTGCACTTAATGATTTACTGTGATTTGGGGACTTGACATCTCTGGATTTTCTGGTGCTTCTTTGGGCCAAACCCTTTCCAGAGGCTTTGGAGGTATAATTCCTTTGCAAGCAACTGTTGGTATTCCATTATTGCCATAACTGTGAGTTCAGATGCTATGACCTATCTGTTACAACATATTTCTAGAAGGCAAATTGTTAATTTTATCTTTATTACTGGGTCTCCGGATCCAATAAAACATCATCTAGAGAAATCTCAGGAGAAATAGTTAATTGCATATGGGCCACTGTGTTACTGTACTCCGACTCCACCAGATATATGTCCCCAAATAAGCTCCCAGTCTACAGATACTGCCCTGACGGCGGCTCCTTTGATATCTCCCAGAACAGATGTGAGAACACATTCTGAAGGATACCTGAATGTTTGCACTGCTTATCCCACAATAAAAAAGCCTCTTAAATTTACTCTGCTACCGACGTCTTTAAAGCAAACCTTAACTGTTGCTAAAAAAAAAAAAAAAAGTTTAAAAGAAACTCAAACCGAAAAAAGTTTCACTTACCTGGGGCCTCTACTGGCCCTTTGCAAGCTATCCTGTGCCCGCTCCAGGATAAACCAATTTTCCGTTCCCCACAGAGAGCCAGTTTCAGTTCCAGTGACTGGCCAGCCGGCGGGCCACTGCGCCTGTGCGGCTCTGGCCTTGTTCATGCTCCCACCACTGGCAGCGGGAGCATGATGGAAGACGCACGGCCAGAGCCACGCAGGCACAGTGGCCCATCAACTGGCCAGTCACTGGAACCGGGCAGCAGGGGGGCGGTAGGAGCCCCAGGTAAGATAACTCTTTTTTTAGCAACAGTTAAGGTTCCCTTTAATTAAGCACCATCCTACTACAGGCTTCCAAGTATTTTCAAGGAAGACAGACTATTTACGGGGAAAT
The DNA here is from genome assembly GCF_040937935.1 of Hyperolius riggenbachi. Taxonomy (NCBI): domain Eukaryota; kingdom Metazoa; phylum Chordata; class Amphibia; order Anura; family Hyperoliidae; genus Hyperolius; species Hyperolius riggenbachi. The sequence continues at coordinate 48,922,505 of NC_090654.1, forward strand.
GACAAAGGACTGTCAGGCAGCCAAGGCCAGGAGGCTTCTGTGACCACAAAACAGACACTGACTCACTGCCATGTATTACTGATGTGCTTAACTGCTGCCGGCTGCTCCATTTCCACTTGTTAGTGCGCCGTACGTACTTGTCTACAGGGCACAATCTGCCTATAGGGAAACCTCAGTGTAAAATTAGCTTATCACACAAGTGAATTGTTTCCAGACCCCGAAAGGAGTCCTCGTCTATGGTGGCCACACACGTTACAGAACGTCTGTAGTGGGAGGGATATACAGCAATGTTTATAGATGTTTCTGTAGATTTCCTGTCTCCCAAAAACATACCGTGAAAGAGGAACTGCAGTCAAAATAACATAAAGGATAAAATTACTTATTTTTTCCAGTACAGTATTGATTTATAAATCATTTGGCCATTGTAAAATCTTTCCTTTCCCAGATTTACTTTGTGAAATGTATCCCAGGTGGTGACATATTTGGTACTGGCAGGGGATCTCTGCGGAATGTTTGTTTACTAAGAGTTCTAAAGCCAGTAGTAAAGATCTCTGGTCTATTAAAATGCTCGCAAGGAGGGGAATTCCGCATGATAAACAGCCTAGGCTAAGCCTCAGTGGGAGGGCGGGGCTACATACCAATCTACAACAGAATATAACTAAAGGAAGTGTTTCTGATGCTGAAACTAGGATATTTAATGTAAAAGTCGATATCGTAAATAATTTACTATATTTTGCTACAGATTTTAACCACTCTCACCGTGAAGGACCCCTAACTAAGTAGATGGCAAATACTTCTTTCCTCCATACGCAGTTAATGTTCCCTTGTCCATTGTACAAGCCTAGGGACAAAAAGCTCATCTGCCAAGCCTTTGTATGGCCCTCTGATGTATTTATACATGTTAATCAGGTCAACTCTCAGTTGTATTTTTTCCAAGCTAAATAAGCTCAGGTTGTTCAACCTTTCTTGGTAAGTGAGATCTTCCATCTCTCTGATTAATTTAGTTGCCGTTCATCATTGGCTAGCGCCAACAAGGTGCGGGCCCCCTAAGGTGAAGAGTAGCATGAATGGAGTGGGAGTGAGAACTCACCTTTCCAGGCTTTAGGCCTGTCAAATGATGACCTGTCTGAGCAGATGGTCCTATTCAGTTGCATATACAGCAACTGAGCAACTGTTGATACTCAGCCTGGGGGGTCAAAGTACCCCTGAACTGAGAGGGGGGTTTCATTGCTCTAGGTGGAGTTTTGTGAATGGTGCTGTGGCATATGTCACAGCACTATCCTCTCAGTCCAGTGCCTCCTGTGTCCCCCGACTAGAACGTTGAATATGGGCATGGAGGAAATGGCACTTATCCTCCCTAGGAATGCCCCGATCATGCTCACTTGTACTGCAGTCATTTTATGACCTATTAAAAAAAACCGAACAGCATAACTCACCTAATCCAGATTCCCTTTGCTGTTTTTTCCACCCCATTAGCTCTACCGTTCAGCCACCGTGTCCTCTCGTATCTGCCTGCATTTTCACCAATATGGCGCTAACCTGGACTTCCGGGTCAGCGCTCTAGTGGTGAAAAATCCGGCAGATAGGAGAGGACATGGTGGAGTGTGAGAGGACATGTACAGGAGTACTTTAAAGCGGACGTAAGATGAAAAACTAACTATAACAAGTAACTTGTCTATATATCTTATCTAAAGTTTAGATAGTTTACACAGCATATCTAGCTGCAAACAGCTTCAATAGTTTATGAGTATTTATTCATGTGATACAATGAGGGCAGCCATGTTCTGATTGTCACAGGCTGAGGGCTGGAGATGCTATCAGCTTGCCTGTGTGTAATGTGACAAATTCAGTCCCCTCTCCTCCTCCCTCCTCCACTCTGAGTCTGAAATCTTTAGCTAGTAACCTCCTCCTCCTCCTGCCCAGACTGAGCTCCCATAAGCCCTTGCTACAGTGCCAAGGCACTCTAAAAAGCTAAGGGCGAGGCTTGTTTAGTTTATAGGGAATTAGAGTATTAAAACAAAACGAAAAAAAGTATTTGGCTTTAGAAATGCCCTATAAACTATATAAAAGGAACGCAATTATGCAATGAGTAAAAGTTTATCTGGGATCCACTATAACTGCAAACTTGTCCTATAGTGTTGTTTGCTTGCAAAGCAAGAGGTTGGTGCTGCAGATTGAAACGGTGAAGACATTGCTATGTTAACACATCACCACATGTTGCTTCATTCTTTCCTACGTTACCACATCGCTCTATAGTAGCAGAATCAGTAATGCAATATACTGTACAGTAGCTGCATTATTGATCGGAGGCCACTTGTAAAGCTTTCTAAGAAGAACATTTGAAGTTGAAGTACAGCTAACAGGAAGCAGGTGTCAATAAAAGATTGCTACATTCATCTACGCACAGTGCCCAGCGATCCACCTGCTTCCTATTATATCTCCCAGTGTAAAGTCCCCCTGACACCAGAATAAGAGCAGAAGCACAAATTATGTGCCACGTGCACCTCCCTGCCTCAATCAAATCAGGAAAATGATAAGCATGTATTCAGTGCATCAGGAAAGAAAGGGTGCAGGAGCCCTTATGGAAAAAATGGTGGGGCCTATTATAAAAGAACGAAAGCTTTGGCGCATGGCGGCGGACGCTATTGGGTGCCTCTGGTTGCCAAAATTTACCTTTTTTTGACGCAAATCACGGCTTTTATAACGCAGCAAAGTAGGTAAATTTCAGCGGCAGAAGGTGCTCTATTAGCGGCAAGCATCTTCAGGTGCCCGATAGAATTACGGGCGCACCCGCTATGCAATGCCACAGTTTGCATATCTGCAAGCCCACGGCGCCTGCCACTATTAAGCACCTCTGAGTAGCGAAAATTACCTTGTTTGCCACAAATCGGACACCTTCTGGCGCTGAAACGTTCCTCCTTTGTCGCATTTTGCGGCTTTGTGGCAGAAGAATGTTAAGGTTTGGGGGTAGGGTTAGGCCCCACCGAGGTTAGGGGGGAGTCTTATGGTTAGACACCACCAGGGGGAAGATCTTAGGGTCAGGCACCACCAGGGTGGGTCTCTTAGGGTTAGGCTTCACTGTGGGGAAGTCTTAGAGTTAAGCACCACCCGGGGGGGAGGGGGGGGGGGATTAGGGTTAGCCACTACTGGGGAGGGGGGGGGGTCTTAGGGTTAGGCACCAACAGGGGGAGGTTTAGTGTTAGGCACCACCAGGGGAGGGGTTTAGGGTTAGGCACCACCAGGGAGGTGAGTATTAGGGTTAGGCACCACCAGGGGAGGGGTTTAGGGTTAGGCACCACCAGGGAGGGGAGTCTTAGGGTTAGGCACCACCAGGGAGGGGAGTCTTAGGGTTAGGCACCACCAGGGGAGGGGTTTAGGGTTAGGCATTCCCAAGGAGAAGAGTCTTAGGGTTAGGCACCACCAGGGAGGGGAGTCATAGGGTTAGGCGCCACCAGGGAGGGGAGTCTTAGGGTTAGGCACCACCAGGGCAGTTTCTAGGCTAAAATGGACCCAGTGCGAGAGTGTAAAAATTGCGCCCCCCCCCCCCCCGTGCCGGAGCCAGGTATAGGTGCCTGCAGTATAGGTTAGCTAGGTCTAGTTGCACTCAGTATAGGTAGTGGGCTATAGGTCCCCCCAATATAGGTAGCCAGGCATAGGTGCCCCAGTATAATTGCCCCCAGTATAGATTAGCCAGGTAGGTGCCTCCAGTATAGGTATCCAGTATAGTTCAGGGGCGGACTGGGCAGGGGGGCAATCTCCCCCCAGGCCACCTTTCATTCAGTGATTTAGGGTAGGTTTGGTGTCTGGTGTATTGGGGTTTGTTGTAAGGCAATGTGAAACTTGAGGCCAGCTGATAAAAGTGCAATCAGAGGACAGGCAAACTGGTAAATATGCACAGCATGATGCAGAGCTTGCCTGGAGGGTCCGTGTGCAAACATCTGTCTGGTCTCTCCCCATTGTTATTATGACTGCATGTGTGGATAAGGTGTTATACAAGTTAAAGTTTTTGACAGTCCCTAGAATCCAGGAGGGCTACTTTCTGACTTGTGTGAGAGACTGGAAGGGACAGGAGTCCTATTACAGGCAAGTAGCCTCTGTGTGATGTGCAGTACAGATAAACTCTCTGCTCCATCTCAGGCTATTCTCAATTTCTCTCCACTCCTCCTCTCTCTGGGCTAGTGCACGCCAAAATCGCAATAGCAATCGCTAGCAATTTGTGAGTGTGATTTTGTGAAACGATTTTCAGAGCGTTTTTTTTTTTTATGAATTGCTCCAAAAAATGCTACATGCAGTGTGTAGCATTTTTTGGAGCAATTCATTAAAAAATAGCTCTGAAAATCGCTTCACAAAATCACACTCACAAATTGCTAGCGATTGCTATTGCGATTTTGGCGTGCACTAGCCCAGAGAGAGGAGGAGTGGAGAGAAATTGATAATAGCCTGAGATGGAGCAGAGAGCTTATCTGTATTGCACATCACACAGAGGCTACTTGCCTATCATAGGACTCCTGTCCCTGACAGTCCCTCACACAAGTCAGAAAGCAGCCCTCCTGGAGTCTAGGGACTGTCAAAAACTTTTCAACTTGTATAACACCTTACCCACACATGCAGTCATAATAACAATGGGGAGAGACCAGACAGATGTTTGCCCACAGACCCTTCAGGCAAGCTCTGCATCATTCATGCTGTGTATATTTACCAGCTTGCCTGCCCTCTAATTGCACTTTTATCAGCTAGCCTCAAGTTTCACATTGCCTTACAACAAACCCAAATACACCAGACACCAGACCTGCCCTAAATCACTGAATGAAAGGTGGCCTGGGGGGAGATTGCCCCCCTTCCCCCCTGGCCAGTCAGTGTAGCTGTATACAGTGCTTCCCTGAACTAATTACTTTGCAGTCCCCTGGGGAGAGGGAGGGAGAGTTCACAGCGCCCTTTGGCTGTCTGCGCTCAGGGCTGCCGCACGGCTGCACGGCCCCTAGAAACGGGTCTGGGCACCACCAGGGGAGGGGTTTAGGGTTAGGCACCACCAGGGAGGGGAGTCTTAGGGTTAGGCACCACCAGGGGAGGGGTTAAGGGTTAGGTACCACCAGGGAGGGAGGTCTTAGGGTTAGGCACCACCAAGGAGGGAGGTCTTAGGGTTAGGCACCACCAGGGTGCGTTAGACATCAGTAGAGGGAGGGTTCTGAGTGAGAGTAGGGTTAGGTTTAGCCATAGTAAAATATCAGTAAACATTACCCATATTTTACTGCCAGAGTCCAGCAGTAGAATATCTGTAATTTCTAGCGATATTCCACTAGCAGAAATCCCTTGTGCCCTTTTTTTCCAAGCGCATTTATTTCATGTTGGTTCAGAAGTGTGTAAAAGAATGTAAACTATCAATAATTAATTTATGAATACTGACTGTCTCTATCTCAGACCCGAAAGCCAAGCTAACTGCCCAAAATAAAAGAGCAGCTGTATTCTTATTTACTAGGGCTGAGTGCACAGATTTCCAAAAATTCTGACTTTTGCATCGGAATTTTGCAACTTTAAGTTGAAAGTCGGAATTTGGAATTCACTAATATTCACGGAATTTGGAATTCACCAGTTCCTGGTGTCTAGTGGCCCCTCCCTCCTCCATACAGTCTCCTGGTGTGTATTGATCCCCTCGCGGCCCTAAACAGTTCCCTGGTGCAAAGTGGTTCCCCTCCTACCCCTATACAGTTCCCTAGTGTCTAGAGCTTTCCCCTCCCTCCAGCATATGGCTTCCATGGGGATCTAGGCCTTCACCCCAAATATAACTTCCCTGGTGGTCTAGAGTTGGTCAAACATAATGCAAAGTGGGGAAACCACTTTTGAGCCAAAGATGGCTCTGCAGGCCATATTTGTCCCATGGGCCAAAGTTTGGCATGTATGCGATTTGTCCCATGGCCCAGAGTTTAGCATGTATGCTTTATACTTTTCTTGTGGTTCTGGGTCACCATGAGCTGTTCGGGTATTTCTAGTTCTTTTTGTTGTTTAGAGAACCCTCTGTGATATGTAAATGTTATAAGCTATAGGCTTGCTATCAGGGCAGTTTCAAGACTAAAATTAACCTGGGTGAGGGTGTAAAAATTGCGCTCCCCCCCCCCCTGCAGAGCCAGGTATAGGTGCCTGCAGTATAGGTTAGCCAGGTCTAGTTGCACTCAGAATAGGTAGCCAGCTATACATCCCCCCTGTATAGGTAGCCATGCATAGGTACCCCACTTTAGGTAGCCAGCCATAGGTCCCCCCAGAATAGGTAGCCAGGCATAGGTGCCCCAGTATAGTTTCCCCCAGTGTAGGTTTTTCAGGTAGGTGCCTCCAGTATAGGTAGCCAGTATAGTTGCCCCCAGCATAGGTTAGATAGGCAGATGCCCCCAGTATAGGTTAGATAGGTAGGTGCCCCCAGTACAGGTTAGCTAGGTGGGTGCCTCTAATATAGGTAGCCAGAATAGTCGCCACCAGCATAGGTTAGTTAGGTAGGTGCCTCCAATATAGGTAGCCAGTATAGTTGCCACCAGTATAGGCTAGCTAGGTAGGTAGGTGCCCCCAGTACAGGATAGATAAGTAGGTGCCCCAGTATAGGTTAGATAGGTAGGTGCCCCCAGTATAGGTTAGATAGGTAGCTGCCCCCCAGTATAGGTTAGATAGGTAGGTGCCTCCAGTATAGGTTAGATTAGGTAAGTGCCCCCAGTATAGGTTAGATTGGTAGCTGCCCTCCAGTATAGGTTAGATTGGTAGCTGCCCCCAGTATAGGTTAGATTAGGTAGCTGCCCCCAGTATAGGTTAGATAGGTAGCTGCCCCCCCAGTTTAGGTTAGATTAGGTAGCTGCCCCCCAGTATAGGTTAGATTAGGTAGCTGCCCCCCCAGTATAGGTTAGATTAGGTAGCTGCCCCCCCCCAGTATAGGTTAGATTAGGTAGCTGCCCCCCAGTATAGGTTAGATAGGTATCTGCCCCCCAGTATAGGTTAGATTAGGTAGCAGCCCCCCCCCCAGTATAGGTTAGATTAGGTAGCTGCCCCCCAGTATAGGTTAGATAGGTAGCTGCCCCCCAGTATAGGTTAGATTAGGTAGGTGCCCCCCAGTATAGGTTAGATTAGGTAGGTGCCCCCCAGTATAGGTTAGATAGGTAGCTGCCCCCCAGTATAGGTTAGGTAGGTAGGTAGGTGCCCTTTCCCCCTCCCCATAATGGAGGTGGAAGTCAACCGCGGGGAATACAGCCCGAGCTCTCCCTCCCTTCCTCTCTGTGCTTCCTCCTCCGACTACAGAGTCAGCGCAGGGAAGCGCTGTAAATAGTCAGTAACTCACCTCCCTGGTTCCAATCGCCAGTCACTAGCCGCTGGTCTCCTCCTCTGCATAGACGCTTATACAAACGCTGTTCCTGCTAAACAGGAAGTATAGTGTGTATAAGCGTCTATACAGAGGAGGAGACCAGCTGCAAGTGAGCGGCGATTGGAACCAGGGAGGTGAGTTACTGACTATTTACAGCGCTTCCCTGCGCTAACTTTGCAGGCAGAGGGGGAGCACGGAGGGCGGCCCGGAAGAGGAAGGGAGGAAGAGGTCAAGCTGCCCTCCCTGTGGCTGACTCCCCCTCCATTACAGCGCCCCCCTCCCAACAGCGCCCAGGGCGGCCGCACGGCCCTAGAAACGGGCCTGCTTGCTATACCCTAGCGGTTCTGGATGTGAGCCTGGCTTCAGGGGCATAAGGAGATAATTTGCATATTCAGCAGTGATGCATTGTGGGTAACCACAGTTAATCACTTCAAGCAGAATTATCACAAATCCCTTCTGTTTTAAGAAGGGAAACTACACTGAGCGTTGGCTTTTTAGTAGGAGGGCTTTTTCAATCTCCTTTAGTCCCCTATACTTTCCTCATAGTTTTGGGTCACCCTGAGCTGCTTGGGTATTCTTCATGAATTAGGATAGCTATTTGCCCTTGGTGAGCCACCTATTCAGCATTGTCAGCTCTATCTGATGAATGAGATGGATGGAGGAGAGGTCGGAGGTCACAGGCCATGAATCAGCCTGCAGAAGAAGAAGAATTCCCAGTAAGATGTATGACCTTCTCATGCAGTAAAAGCCAGGAAACAGCAATAAGCTGCCTGAGAGACTGAGATAAACTCACACACCTTGCTGCGGCTCCACTGGAGTGATGGGGTCAATTGCCTACATGGAATAAACATGTCACACATGGCAGGTATGTATCAGATGTTAGTGTCACTGTGGATGCAGCTCCTCCCCCCAGCCCCACCCAACGGGAGATTCTTTCCAAATTTAACTTCAGAAGCTATCCAGAGGTCATCCGCAGGCTCTACAATTATGCAAGCCCTGCAGCCATATACATTCTTTATGTAAATACGCTGCTGGAGTGGACTGATTTAATTAAGGAATGTTTTCTCAACAAAAAATGTAAACGGATATAAGAATATATGTGCTCGCTCTCGACTGTATTCTCTAGTATAAATATTTAACCAATTCAACTAAACGCTGCCCTGTCTTCCATATTGTAGGGTTCACTTCTGACCATCCTGATTGTTGGTGGAGGGGTGTCCTCAGCTGAACATTATCTGACCATCCACCCACACAGGTAATAGCATATGTCAACACACACCCTAAAAAAGTGGTCCATCTGCAAATTTAGGTTTCATTCACACTGGGTTCACTGCTGGACCATTTCCAAAACAAGATGGCAGTTGGCCCAAAAACATGCTACATGGATGCCTACTTTATTTTGGACTCAGACATTACAGGACAGTGTGGAGGTCTTATGAAGTCCATGTCTTGGTAAGTCAGACCCTCCAGAAGATCTGGGTTGCGCTCCTCTTCATGACGCACCCATGAGAGCATGGCCGTGCCTGCTGCAGTCGCACAAAGCCTCACAAGTAACTCTGGCTTACTATCCATCCATGAAAAGGAGCGTAGCCCAGATCTTCAATCCAACAACCCTTTTGCCGCATTTCTTTGCAAGCAGCAACAGAGGTCCGGAGACCGGGGGACAATGTGGAAAGCCTCTATAGGATTCAGAGGCTTCCCTCTTCTCAGTTACGAATGTTTTCTCCTGTAGGTTGTGAGGTGGGACCTCCACTGATTAGACTTATCTTCCAACACTCTGGAAGAGATTGTGATCTGGGAAATTTGGAAGCCAAAGAAAATGCAATTCCTCAGATCAAGCCACCTACCTCTATTGCTCTATGATCCAGTTCATGTGCCCATTGTAGGTCTGTGATCAGGGGTTAGCTTGGGCAGCTTGACTGACCTGTGGCTTCTCAGCTCCATAACCATAAGTGTTCTCTTCTGATGCCTTTCTTGTGTACAGTATGTATGAATGTATGTACAGTACATCAGCCCCACTACCCCATACATAAATACATCATCCATGGTTGAGACAGTGTTCTACATACTTTTTCACCGGAAGATGCAGCATGTCCCTATGAAACATGTAGACCAAATTCTTTCTTTAAGATAAGGTTCCAAATATGAATATGCTGAATACACTAAGGACAGTCCACTTCCTCAGATCAAATAACAAACAGTGCCTGTTCTGTGATACAAGTCAGCTCAGAGCGCCTAAGGACAGTCATTTTTTATCATCTTATATATCTATGAGATCCACTTTTTTGGGGCGCCTCCTCTCTCCCAGTTTATATGTCATCACCCCAGGGGCGTAACAAGAAATCACTAGGTCCCCCTGCAAAAAGAAAATCAATGGGGCAGGAGGGGCGGCAACATGATGGGAAAGCGTGGCTGCACATCGGCGTGGAGGGGCTTTCCCCTCAGCACGCTCCCCTCCTGCAATTATCAGTGGCAGCGGGCGGCGGCGGGAACACATACCTCCATTCACCCCGGAGGTCCATGTCTAAGTGCTTCACGCTACTTCTTGTTTAAACAGGAAGTAGCGTCACGGCCAGACACTTAGAGATCGGAACCTCCGGCGCATGGAACGCATGGATGTATGTGTTCCTGTCCGCCGCCCGCTGCCACTGATATTTGCAGGAGTGGAGCGCTGAGAGAAGAGCCCGAGGTGAGGGGGGGGAGACTGTTCCCCCTTCCCGCCGATGTGCGGCCATGCTTTCCCCTCATGTTGTGACCCATCCTGCCCCCCAAAACGGCCCTGAGCGGGACTCCCGCAGGTGCAGGGGCTGCAGCCCCTATTGTTACGCCGCTGCATCACCCTTCATCATACATACCTCCCAACTTTTTGAGATGAGAAAGAGGGACACTTAAGCCATACCCCTGCCACACCCCTGATCACACCCCCGTCACATAACTATTCACACATTCCATAATGATTTCATAAGAAAAATATGTTGTTTAATAATTGAAACCACACTGGTCCTTTCTATCCTGCTTTATTTTCCTTCATATTAACATTTTAAAATGAGTAATATATCAATTTAAAGGTTGGGAATAAAGTTTAGAGTCAATCAAACACATTTTAGAAGAGAAATATATATATTTACATAGAAAGAGGGACAAAGTCCTGAAAGAGGGACAAATGAGGAGGAAAGAGGGACAGGGCTCCCAAAGAGGGACTGTCCCTCCAAAAGTGGGACAGTTGGGAGCTATGATCATACTCTTACTTGGAACATTATGTCTACATTTTCTTTTTATCTGAAACAAGATATCACCCCATACATTCCTGATGTAGAGCTGGGTGTCAGGGAGATAGCTGTCCTCCCACCTGAAATCCATGGTCTCCATTGAGGATCACAGCAGACATCACTGTGTGACATGATGTGAGTCACTCCGCCCCCATCTCCAGTGGCTGCACACTGGCAGTACATCACAAGGCAGCTGTGTACCATCTGCAGAACTCATCTGCTAATCTCAGCCCATTGCAAGTTGTATCAATGTTCTGCTTTATTGACTGGCCCTCCAGCGCAGGAGATGTCTGTTCAGTGCGAAGTACTGAGTCACCTCCTGGAACATCCCCACATTAATAACAGCAGAACGTCAGACGGAGGCTGCAAATTCTAAAGTGGATTCCAATTTATCATCACATCCCTCGAGTCCAAATATCTCATTGTTTCATTCCTCGGTCCTTACAGGACATACTTGCTGTGAAATATTAAAACATTGCTCCGTGCCAGAAGGAAAATCAATTAGTGAATCATTCATTTTGCTGTAGTACACTTTTTAAGAAAATTGTCAGCATGGGGTCCCCCCCCTCCTAAGCCTCTTTAACTCCTTGTCACCCATACAGGCTGGTATATTCAGAATTCAGAGTCCACGCCGCATGGGGCTCCACAACCTAAGCTATACCAGCCCACATGGACAATGATTTGATGGGGGGCCTGGAAGAGGGGGTTGGCCAAGCCTCACCCTCTCTCCCAAAGATCTTGTCCATACCAAGTCCTTTGGCGTTCTTAACCACAAATACTTACTTTTTTTTCCAGGGGAAAGCATGAACGCAGTGCCCCACTATCACAAATTATGCAGTCGAGTTTCCAGCAATTAGGGGAAATCGCAGGGGTAAACCCACCCGGAGTGCAATGGATGAGCCTAACCCTGGGAGAACCACCTTCGTGATCATGGTGTCTTCCCTGCCAGGTAAGGTACCTTTAATTTATGATCCCACGCCGATGTCATCTTGAAAAGTCTCATGTGGCCCCCACCCTCCCTTATACAGTTCCCTAGTGTTTATTGTAAACATTATTTTGATTATTTGTTTGCCTGCTGGTGATTTAAAAGGCATTTCATTTACATGTTGTAAATATATCACCTAGGAGAAAACATTTTGCCAGTTTTCTCTGTCAATTACATTAGCTGCACATTTTTCAAGCACACACGGGCCCCAGAGGCGTCATTAGGGTTGGTGTCACCCGGTGCGGAAACTCATAGTGTCACCCCGTTCTTACCCAATAAACCTCCAACCTCACCAGGCTAAACAAAACTAATAATACTTTTTTTTTGCAATATCTTCACTTGTTACATTTGCTGAGAATGGAATTGGGAAGGGCTTATACTGGGGTGATACTGAAACCATTTGCTACAGGGGAGAGAGGAGTTGTGCAATAGCTTGGTATATATTTACATAGTCCTACTCCACTGTCCCTCAGCCTGGAGCTTGGTGTCACCCCCTCTGCTGGTGACACCTGGGCCCATATGCAATTCACTTTTTCTCCTGAGTTTTCTCTTATTATTTTCAAACTTGTCAATAAAATACCCTTTAAACCACCCGAGAGCAAAAAAAAAAAATACTCAAAATAATTTTGAAAATACTTTTTCACCTACTTTTGGTGCTTTTTCCATTGCAACATGCTAAAAAGATATTCTAAATGGAAGATGAAAAATTATCTATTAGGAGAAAACTCAGGTGAAAAAATTAATTGCATATGGCCCCTAGTGCGGTCCGCACCTACCGCACCCCTACTAATGGGCCCATATGCAAGTCAGTTTTCCTCCTAGGTGATAATTTTCATAGTCTCCTTATAATAACTTTTAAGCATTTTGCAATTGAAAAAGTACCTTAAAGTTGATGAAAAAGTACTATCAATTTTTTTTTGTATTTTCTTGCTGGTTGGAGGTTTCAAATGCATTTTATAACAAGATGTGAACATATTACTGGGGAGAAAACTCAGGAGAAAAAGGTAATTGCATAGGGCCCATGGTGTGGAGAAATGCATGCAGAAAAACGCATGCAGAAAACTGAAAGACAAGAGTGGCCCCTGCCTCAAGGGGGCGAAATATCCTCATACATTTAAACATAAGGGGTGCCTCTCTTTTTGTCTTTCCCCTAAATTGGTGGTACACCACATGAGAGGAGAGAGCAGCAGCAGCATACTTGTCCTTTTACTATCCTACCTGTGACCAGTATTACTGAAGAGAGCTTCCCTGTGGACTACAAGGGGTTTTATACCTATGTTGCCAGGGCAGTTCTTCCATGAAGCAACGTGAATCACTTGCTTAAAGAGAACCTGTACTGAGTAAAATTATTTAAAATAAACACGAGGTAACTTCAAATAAACATTACATAGTTACCTTGCCATCAGTTCCTCTCAGAAGCTCACCATTTTCTTCTTACAGTGATCCCTTCCAGTTCTGACAACATTTTGTCAGAATTTAAATATATCAGTTGCTGTCAGTTATTTATCAGTTGCTGTCAGTTATAGCTGAGAGGACAACTGAGATGCCCGGTAATGTCTATGTTTTCCTATGGCTCAAGTGGGCGGTTAGTTTAACAGTGTGCTGACCAGAAAGCTGTTATGGGGTAATGGCCATTTTCAAAATGGAGGACAGAGAATTTCCTTGGTCACAGTGGACAAACAGGACGTGGGAAAGGAAAAAGAGCTTGAGGAGTAGATTACACGAGTGGCAAGTATGACTTGTGTATGTTTATTTTGACTTTAATTTTCAGTTCAGGTTTTTTTTAAGGGCGGCGACAATTAGAATGCAGCAAAAGCGGCTTCTCGCCCCAAATATCCCCATCCTCGCACTCCCTGTCACCCCCTCCCTAGTTGTGCGGTGCCGCTTCACTCACCTGCTTTGGGATCCCCATCCATTTGTCCAGCATCTTGTGTCCATGGCTACAGCGGTGCCTCATGTGACCTGTTACGTGCTGCAGGGTCACATGAGGCGGTGCTGTAGTCAGAGAGGAAGCAGGATTTCACGCGTGGCTAGTGACCCCATTGCCAATCTGCTGACAGCGGGTGAGTTATGCGGCGCTGGTGCAGCACACACCCGGCATCCTGGGGATCAGATGCTGCGGGCCAGCAGGGAGGAGATGCTGTCTTGGAAGAAGCAGAAGGTGGCAAGTTGTAGTGCCAGTGCCTGCAATGCACAGCCTGATGTGTCTCTCCTCACTGGTCACAATGCTTCAGGCAGCAAAAAGTCTAGAAACGTCCCTTTAAGTTACCAGCACCTAATGGTGAATAGAACTGTTTTTACATCTGATTTTATGTTTTTTCCTATGCTTTTTTTTGGGGGGATAGGATAAAAATATCTGTCTAGTACCTGCACCCCCATTATCATCCCAGTGCTGTGCTCTCACCGACTGTATGCAGAACATGACCTGGAATTGACACTACTGCCAAAGTTTGAGAATCAGAGTAGCTCATCCAGTGAGTGGGGCTTTCCTCATGGCCAGATGCTCTCTCTATTACATCCTCTCTCCCCTCTTGGTTTGGGAATAAATCTTTTCTTGAGTCAGACAGGAGGGGGTGTGTCCACTCCAGGCCTGTGCTGAAAAGCAGAGGGGATAATATTCTGTGTCGCACACTTCTCACTCTCCACTCACCTGGCTGGCAAGACTCAGCAGCCAGATTTAAATAGCATTCAATCCATTGGCTGCAGGGAAAAGGGAAGGACGCAGGATTAATTACAGTGCACTTTTTTGTGTGGCTTTAGGGTGCATGTTTTAAAACAAAAAAAAGAAAAGAAAAAACAAAACTGGAACAGTCAACGACAGAAAGAAGCGAAGCGAGAACAAGGCAAAGGAAGGATTTGGGGAAGTTTATTTATGGGACCTTTTTAAGCTACTTTTTTAACTTGTTAATTTATTTATTTTTATACGAATTTAAAGACTTGGCAACTCTTTCTGCTTTGAGAAACTGCTTTCATGAGGAGTAAAGATACAGAAGAAGGAGGCTAAACTTGTTGGGACAAGAGCGAATTAGAATTCTCAGCTAACTGGAAGGGAAGGGAAGAGAACAGGTCTTTTGGATTATGTGTGAACAGCAAAGGTAACTTTTGGATAAAATCATTTTTTTTTTTAATTTCCAATTCTTTGCAGTGTTGCTTTCTGTTCAGATAATTTTTAATGAATGGGCTTTGCAGACACTGATTTCAATTAGTTAACGCTGGTCTACTGAAGACAGAGGAGAGGGCAATTAGCACTGCAAATAGTCACCATTCAGTCTTTATAACTGTTACCTGTCCTCATATTCAGTTATTATTATAATTATTTAGTATCTGTATAGTGCCGACATCTTCTGTAGCGCTGTACAGACTGGGAGTATATTGTTTTGTCACTAACTGTCCCTCAGAGGGGCTCACAATCTAGTCCCTACCATAGTCATGTGTATGTATTGTGTTTGTGTAGTGTATGTATCGCAGTCTAGGGCCAATTTAGGGGGGAGCCAATTAACTTATCTGTATGTTTTTGGGATGTGGGAGGAAACCGAAGCGCCAGGAGGAAACCCACGCAGAAACAGGGATAACATACAAACTCTGTGCAGATAGTGCCCTGGCTGGGATTTAAAACAGGGACCCAGTGCTGCAATGCGAGAATGCTAACCACTAAGGCCTGGTGCACACCAAAACCCGCTAGCAGATCCGCAAAATGCTAGCAGATTTTGAAACGCTTTTTCTTATTTTTCTATGGCGTTTTGCTAGCGTTTTGCGGATTGTGGCAGCGGATTTCAGTATAGTACATTTCATATATTGTTACAGTAAAGCTGTTACTGAACAGCTTCTGTAACAAAAACGCCGGCAAAACCGCTCTGAACAGGCGTTTTTCAGAGCGGTTTGCGTTTTTCCTATACTTAACATTGAGGCAGAAACGCATCCGAAATCCAAAAAATGCCTCATCCCGGCATTTTTCGTTTCTGCAAAACGCCTCCCGCTCTGGTTTGCACCACCCCATTGAGATACATTGACCAAGCGGATCCGCAGCCGCAAGCGGCTGCAGAAACGCTGAAAAAGCCGCTCGGTGTGCACCAGCCCTTAGAGAGCACACTTATCTGTCAGTTTTCTGTGTGCGTTTTTCTACACGTTTTCTGCACACCACGGGCCTGATTCACTAAACCGTGATAACTGATATCACGGTCGCGCTAGTGTTTTGCGTGTGTGTTATAACACGGTATGCGGTTAGCGTGCGCAAACTGTTACGCAAAACGCTAGCGCGACAGTGATATTAGTTATCACGGTTTAGTGAATCAAGCCCAATGTGTGGAGTAGCATGTGGAAAACGTGCATGTCACAGCAGTTAAGGGCTCATTCAAGCTAAAAAGGGCATGCACGATTGCAACTTAGTGCATGCATTCCCTATGCACAGCATGCATGTTGCGGCGCATTATAGCACGGATGGCAGCCGCTGCAGCACAATAGAACACGACGGGTAAAAGGGGGCGTCGTCTGGTAAAATGTTACATCGGACCACGAAGGAACGCACAGCTGTACTGTGAATGGTAACATGAAAATCTATGGACTTTCATGTTACCATGCTGTTTGCACACAATGTGCAGTGCTTCAAAACTGATTGCCCAGCACATAGTGTGAATATGTATGTGCTAATGTACTAGATATCAAAAACACACACAGTGCTACACTGCTGTCAGTTCTTTTTTTTTCTGCATGTGAAAAATGCATTTAAGTATGCACTAGCCCACTCATTAAGGGCTCTGCCTCTGATACAGGAGACCTGGGATCAAATCTCGGCTCTTCCTGTTCAGTAAGCCAGTTCCTATTCAGTAAGGAGACTTTGGGCAAGACTCCCTAACACTGCTACTGCCTATAGAGCGCGTCCCTGTGGCTGCAGCTCAAGCGTTTTGAGTCCGCCAGGAGAAAAGCCCACGATAATTTTCGGTGTCTTGTCTTGATTAACATTCGTTGTCAGTTTTCCTGTGCAGAACAGGTACATGAAAACAGGCAAGTGTGAAAACCGTTGAATACGCCAGAGCAGCCAACTAGACTTTAGATGCAAGATCAGTACAGAGTGATAACTGGATTTGGGCTTGCTGCTTTTGGCATAGTCTTTGTGAATACCGATAAACACCCCCACTGAAATGCAATGGCAGCTCCAGGCTCTTTGGGCATAGATATCTCCAGGCTCTTTGGGCACAGATATCTCCAGGCTCTTTGGGCACAGGTATCTCCAGGCTCTTTGGGCACAGGTATCTCCAGGCTCTATGAGCTCAGGTATCTCCAGGCTCTTTGCACACAGGTATCTCCAGGCTCTTTGAGCTCAGGTATCTCCAGGCTCTTTGAGCTCAGGTATCTCCCAGCTCTTTGCACACAGGTATCGCCCAGCTCTTTGCACACAGGTATCTCCCAGCTATTTGCAAACAGGTATCTCCCAGCTCTTTGCACACAGGTATCTCCAGGGTCTTTGCATACAAGTATCTCCAGGGTCTTTGCACACAAGTATCTCCAGGGTCTTTGCACACAAGTATCTCCAGGCTCTTTGCACACAAGTATCTCCAGGCTCTTTGTCCACATGTATGTCCAGGCTCTTTGTCCACATGTATGTCCAGGCTCTTTGTGTACAGGTATCTCCAGGCTCTTTGCACACAGGTATCTCCAAGCTCTTTGCACACAGGTATCTCCCAGCTCTTTGCACACAGGTATCTCCCAGCTCTTTGCACACAGGTATCTACAGGGTCTTTGCACACAAGTATCTTCAGGCTCTATGTGCACAGGTATTTCCAGGCTCTTTGTGCACAGGTATCTCCAGGCTCTTTGCGCACAGGTATTTCCAGGCTCTTTGTGTACAGGTATCTCCTGGCTCTTTGCGCACATGTATGTCCAGGCTCTTTGCGCACATGTATGTCCAAGCTCTTTGCACACAGGTATCTCCAAGGCTCTTTGCACACATGTATCTCCAGGCTCTTTGAGCTCAGGTATCTCCAGGCTCTTTGAGCTCAGGTATCTCCAGGCTCTTTGAGCTCAGGTATCTCCAGGCTCTTTGAGCTCAGGTATCTCCAGGCTCTTTGAGCTCAGGTATCTCCAGGCTCTTTGAGCTCAGGTATCTCCAGGCTCTTTGAGCTCAGGTATCTCCAGGCTCTTTGAGCTCAGGTATCTCCCAGCTCTTTGCACACAGGTATCGCCCAGCTCTTTGCACACAGGTATCTCCCAGCTATTTGCAAACAGGTATCTCCCAGCTCTTTGCACACAGGTATCTCCAGTGTCTTTGCACACAAGTATCTCCAGGGTCTTTGCACACACCAAGTATCTCCAGGCTGTCAGTTTTCCTGTGCAGAACAGGTACATGAAAACAGGCAAGTGTGAAAACCGTTGAATAAGCCAGAGCAGCCAACTAGACTTTAGATGCAAGATCAGTACAGAGTGATAACTGGATTTGGGCTTGCTGCTTTTGGCATAGTCTTTGTAAATACCGATAAACACCCCCACTGAAATGCAATGGCAGCTCCAGGCTCTTTGGGCACAGATATCTCCAGGCTCTTTGGGCACAGGTATCTCCAGGCTCTTTGGACACAGGTATCTCCAGGCTCTTTGCACACAGGTATCTCCCAGCTCTTTGCACACAGGTATCTCCAGGGTCGTTGCATACAGGTTTCTCCATTCTCTTTGCACACAAGTATCTCCAGGCTCTTTGTCCACGTGTATGTCCAGGCTCTTTGTGTACAGGTATCTCTAGGCTCTTTGCACACAGGTATCTCCCAGCTCTTTGCACACAGGTATCTCCAGGCTCTATGTGCACAGGTATTTCCAGGCTCTATGTGCACAGGTATCTCCAGGCTCTTTGCACACATGTATGTCTAGGCTCTTTGCACACATGTATGTCCAGGCTCTTTGCACACATGTATGTCCAGGCTCTTTGCACACAGGTATCTCCAAGGCTCTTTGCACACAGGTATCTCCAGGCTCTTTGAGCTCAGGTATCTCCAGGCTCTTTGAACACAGGTATCTCCCAGCTCTTTGCACACAGGTATCTCCCAGCTCTTTGCACACAGGTATCTCCCAGCTCTTTGCACACAGGTATCTTCCAGCTCTTTGCACACAGGTATCTTCCAGCTCTTTGCACACAGGTATCTCCAGGGTCTTTGCACACAAGTATCTCCAGGGTCTTTGCACACAAGTATCTCCAGGCTCCATGAGCACAGTTATCTTCGGGCTCTTTGCGCACAAGTATTTTCATGCTCTTTGTGCACAGGTATCTCCAGGCTCTTTGTGTACAGGTATCTCCAGGCTCTTTGCGCACATGTATGTCCAGGCTCTTTGCACACAGGTATCTCCAAGGCTATTTGCACACAGGTATCTCCAGGCTCTTTGAGCTCAGGTATCTCCAGGCTCTTTGAGCTCAGGTATCTCCCAGCTCTTTGCACACAGGTATCTCCCAGCTCTTTGCACACAGGTATCTCCCAGCTCTTTGCACACAGGTATCTCCCAGCTCTTTGCACACAGGTATCGCCCAGCTCTTTGCACACAGATATCTCCCAGCTCTTTGCACATTGGTATCTCCAGGGTCTTTGCACACAAGTTTCTCCAGGCTGTCAGTTTTCCTGTGCAGAACAGGTACATGAAAACAGGCAGAGCAGCCAACTAGACTTTAGATGCAAGATCAGTACAGAGTGATAACTGGATTTGGGCTCGCTGCTTTTGGCATAGTCTTTGTGAATACCGATAAACACCCCCACTGAAATGCAATGGCAGCTCCAGGCTCTTTGGGCATAGATATCTCCAGGCTCTTTGGGCACAGATATCTCCAGGCTCTATGTGCACAGGTATTTCCAGGCTCTTTGTGCACAGGTATCTCCAGGCTCTTTGCGCACATGTATTTCCAGGCTCTTTGTGTACAGGAATCTCCAGGCTCTTTGCGCACATGTATGTCTAGGCTCTTTGCACACATGTATGTCCAGGCTCTTTGCGCACAGGTATCTCCAAGGCTCTTTGCACACAGGTATCTCCAGGCTCTTTGAGCTCAGGTATCTCCAGGCTCTTTGAACACAGGTATCTCCCAGCTCTTTGCACACAGGTATCTCCCAGCTCTTTGCACACAGGTATCTCCCAGCTCTTTGCACACAGGTATCTCCCAGCTCTTTGCACACAGGTATCTCCCAGCTCTTTGCACACAGGTATCTCCCAGCTCTTTGCACACAGGTATCTCCCAGCTCTTTGCACACAGGTATCTCCAGGCTCTTTGAGCTCAGGTATCTCCAGGCTCTTTGAGCTCAGGTATCTCCAGGCTCTTTGCACACAGGTATCTCCCAGCTCTTTGCACACAGGTATCTCCCAGCTCTTTGCACACAGGTATCTCCCAGCTCTTTGCACACAGGTATCTCCCAGCTCTTTGCACACAGGTATCTTCCAGCTCTTTGAACACAGGTATCTCCAGGGTCTTTGCACACAAGTATCTCCAGGCTCTATGAGCACAGTTATCTTCAGGCTCTTTGCGCACAAGTATTTCCAGGCTCTTTGCGCACAGGTATCTCCAGGCTCTTTGTCCACATGTATGTCCAGGCTCTTTGCACACAGGTATCTCCAGGCTCTTTGCGCACAGGTATCTCCAGGCTCTTTGCACACAGGTATATCCCAGCTCTTTGCACACAGGTATCTCCAGGGTCTTTGCACACAGGTATATCCCAGCTATTTGCACACAGGTATCTCCAGGGTCTTTGCACACAAGTATCTCCAGGCTCTTTGCGCACAGGTATTTCCAGGCTCTTTGTGTACAGGTATCTCCAGGCTTTTTGCGCACATGTATGTCCAGGCTCTTTGCACACACGTATCTCCAAGGCTTTTTGTGTACAGGTATCTCCAGGCTCTTTGCGCACATGTATGTCCAGGCTCTTTGCACACAGGTATCTCCAGGCTCTTTGCGCACATGTATGTCCAGGCTCTTTGCACACAGGTATCTCCAGGCTCTTTGCGTACAGGTAAAGGCATCTCTGTGCATGTGTTTGTTTTCCACTTATACCAGTGGCAGCTGGATGGGAAAATGCTTCAGTAGGTATAGTTCTGCCCGTATACATAGGTCTTGTTTTTGTTAATATGTTATGCATATTCATAACTATCTGGCACTGTTACTTTACTGTATAAGGCTTACTCGGTAGGGAGCACAGTTTATTTATTTTGCCTTGATGATGTCTAACAACCGTGAAACATCTGCAAGCAAGATGAAATGGTCAGCTCTATGATTATAGGCTGTATTTATGGTACAGCTGGTGTGTGTGTGGCGGGGGTTATGGGTTTATTTGCATGGCTCTGCCCACTTATGTAGCATAAGTCACTAATCTCTGAAGTTTGTGATGGATATGATGACAAATACATTCTGTATGGCTAAGGCATTGCTGTACTTTATAGGGGTTTAATGCAGAGGCGTAGCTATGGCTTTCAGCGCTCGGGGACAAAGACAGTTTTTGCGCCCCCTCTGGACAAAATGGGCATGGCCACACATCAAAATGTGGTCATGGTCATGGGTGGAGTCAAAAGTTATTTAGATGGCTATATGTGCCCCCTACCCCATTCAGATAGCCAGATGTGCCCCCTTCACCCTGTTTAGGTAGCCAGATGTGCTCTCTTTAGATAGCCTTATTCTGCTGCTGTTAACGCTTCTGCAGAGTTTTCTCAAAAACTACAAGTCCAATTTGAAAAACATTTTTTTTACTTGTTTTCATGGAAATACAGAATCCATGCCGTTCGTATCAGCGACCTGTTCGTAAGTCGGGCGCTCGTTAGGTGGGGACTACCTGTATTTAGAATTTATATAGCACTGACATCTTCCGCAGCGCTGTACAGAGTACGTTGTCTGTCACTAACTGTCCCTCAGAGCGGCTCACAAGCTAGTCCCTGCCATAGTCATATGTCTATGTATGTATCGTGTAGTGCGTATGTCGTAGTCCAGAGACAATTTTTTAGGGGGAAGCCAATTAACTTATCTGTATGTTTTTGGGATATGGGAGGAAACCGGAGAACCCGGAGGAAACCCATACAGACACGAGGAGAACATTCAAACTCCTTGCAAATGTTGACCTAGCTGGGATTTGAAAGAAGGTGCTGCAAGGCAAGAGCGCTAACCACTACGCCACCGTGCTGCCCGATTAGCCCTAAAGTGTCCCTGAGACCTGCAATCAATAAGTCAAAAGAATTTATACTTATCTCGGGCTTCTTCCAGCCCCTTGTAGTCCGTCTGCTCCCGCAATGTTATCCTGATACCCAGTGGCGTAGCTAAGGAGCTGTGGGCCCCGATGCAAGTTTTACAATGGGCCCCCCCCCAAGCACTCTATACATAACAATTGATACGGCGCACCAAAACCTGCCAATGGCAACTACAGTGTTAGAGGTGCAGGAAGGGGATGGGGAACAGTTTGTTAGTGATTGCCACTATTCAAAGTATCTATAGAAGTGATTATTATGAACACAGGACCAATAGAGAGCTAATACTGTAGTTGAGGGAGGGCCCTTCGGGGCCCCTCTGGCCCAAGGGCCCCGATGCGGTCGCTACCTCTGCACCCCCTATTGCTACGCCCCTGCTGATACCCTCCGTTGTGCCACCGTAAGCCCTGTAAAGTCCACGACTCGGCTGAGACATGGCTGACGTCATCAGGTCTGTACTGCGCAGGCACAGTAATTCTGCGCCTGCGCAGTACAGACCTGACGTCGGCCCGAACCACGTGACCCGCGCAGTGGAGCGCACAGGAAGCCGACTTGGCGAGGTTGGCTTCTGCAGCGCAGGACACCGGGAGCCACTTGAGCTTTGGCGAGGGCACAGGACGGGGCTGGAGGAGGCCCCAGGTAAGTGGATTTTGTTGTTTTATTTTGCTTGGACCTTCCCTTTAATAATGAGAGGTATGAAGGAGTGACAAGTGTCAGACACCTGGGCTCTCTTACCACCGGACAAATTAGCAGAGAGACGCACGCACGTGCAAACCCTGGTAATGGAAGTTATTTTTGCCTGAGGCACATTCTATGGTCATGTGACTTGTCAAAAAGTACTAAGAGAGTTCTACACAAAACCATTATTTATCCATTTGTCATCTACACCAGCAAAACTCAGGTTCTCACAAAGAAAGATGGGCAGCCAGCTGGAAACAAAGCGTTCAGGAAAAAATATCCTGAACCTGTGCAGGAAACATGGGGTATTGAAACTAACGCTGATGGTCAGAGGAGTAACTAGAAATCACTGGGCCCCCCTGCGCTTTCTGCACAGGTAAACTGAGAACCAATGTTATTCAGACACAGACAGACACAGAACATTTATATCGTGCTTTTCTCCTGGCGGACTCAAAGCGCCAGAGCTGCTGCCACTAGGACATGCTCTATAAGCAGTAGCAGTGTTAGGGAGACTTGCCTAAGGTCTTCTACTGAATAGTGGCTGGCTTACTGAACAGGCAGAGCTGAGATTTGAACACTTGAACATTTGAACTAGTGCAAACTTGAATGTGTTTTCCCCATGCAGATGAAATCAGACAGCAGTCAAGCACTACAGACACTTTCTCTATCAATCACATTCGCTTCTGTGATAAAATGAGCATGTTTTCACACATACAGACACACATGTTGTGCATAAAACGAATACTGAAAAACCGCAGATGAGTGCGCTCCCAGCCTCAGCTTATTATACTCACTCTGTCCATCTCTGATGGAGCAGCCAGAACTGGCTCTGCAGACTTCTCCAGCATCACTACAGTACAGAACACTTGGGGAGGGGTAGACAGGTTGGGGGCTGGGCGCTGTACACAAGACCCTGCTGCACGCTGAATAGGGACTGTCTTCAAATCTTTGTCTACAAAACTTTGTATGATTCCTTATCTGTGGCTGAGCAGAGGCAGTCATTAGAACAATTGTGCAGGGAGCAGAACGTTTTTTTCTCTCTGTGCCCTTGTCAGTCTCTCAGGACAGGTAAAAAGAAACGTCTCCCCCCACGGGGCCCCCTGCAGCTTCTGGGCCCCCCTGCAGCTGCATCCCTTGCAAGCTATATAATTAAGCCCCTGCTGATGGGTTATTGGTGGTATTAAAACTAAACAGTTATGTCCTCTAATTGTTTTACGTTTGACTCTTGCTGTAATGGCCGGAGGACACTGTTGATTGGATCCAGCCTCTGGCAACAAGAAACGATTGACTTTAAAAGGTTGTGGACTATAAGCCTTGGTAGATTATTGGCCTTCTTGTGGCCTACTCAGCCCAAAGTGGCTTCATGCATTTTGGAGATAATCCTGATGGCTCTATCCACTACACTGTGATGATCTGTTATTGGTCATGTGAAAGTTATTACCTGTACTTACAAACAGATGTAGCTGTGCGCCTCCTGCAGAGCTATCGGCTATTGCTAGCGTATCACCCAACTCACCACTTGGGCACTGTATGACTGCAGCGCATCATTACATTCTATTGAGCGCCTCCCAACGCCATGCACAATTCAACTGATCCCCCCCCTCCAGGGGCTCAGGAACTACACGTCTCACGCTTTCTTGCACATGCCTCTGGGACTTGTAGTTTAGCTGCTGGATGTAGCAGTTGCAGTTGGTTAATGGATTCAGCTATGTGTATATCAGTAGCTCTGGATTACCTCCAGGTGTTCTGTGTTGAGCAGTTGTGATTCCGCTGCTGTACAGCGCAGTACATTGCACAGACTTGAAAGGGACGGTAGCAGCACATGCTGGAGGTAGAATGAAGGCGGACATGTGGAGCGCATACAGCAAGGCTGCTAAACTCTTCACAGTACACAATGTAACATTTCACAGATCCACCTTCCAGCCAAGATTCCGATTTAACTCCTAAGCCTCCTCCAGATTGACTTTCTCATTTATCTCTACAAGATGGCCTTTTCGCCTTTTCAGTGGTCTAACTCATACCTCCCAACTTTTTGAGATAAGAAAGAGGGACCACTTTAGGACACGCCCCTGCCACACCGCTAACCACGCCCCCGCCACACCACTAGTCACACGTACCACAAAGAATTTAGAAGCAAAAGACGACGTTTTATCATTCAAACAAGGGACCTTTTTTTTTATCATCATTAGTTTTTCTTCATTTTAACATTTGAAACAGTAAATATATTCATTTCATTGATGGGACTAAAGTTTAGTCATTTAAACATATTTTTCTGTAGAAAAATACTGATAGTAATACAGATCTGTACATCAGTCCTGAAAGAGGGACACATAAGGAAAAAAGAGGGACGAAGGGATTGGGTTCCCAATGAGGGACTGTCCTTCCAAAAAAGGGACAGTTGGGAGCTATGCTAACTATTAAATATGACATTTACTTAGGCCGATTTAAAGCAAGCATGAAGTGAAACAAAAAAGGAGGCTACCATTGGTGAAATTATTTTAATACATGAAGCTTGACTGTCTGATGCTGATCCTTTGCCTGCAATACAGTACATTCTGGGCCTGCTCCAATTTGATCCGTTGGCTTGCTCTGCAGTGTTTGATCTACCTGTATATTGGACATTATGGGCAGTACAATGACTAGACACTGTGGCCCATATGCAATTACCATTTTCTCCTGAGTTATCCCCTCGGAGAAAATGTTCACCTTCTCTTTAGAATAACTTTTACAATTAAAAAAGTACCCAAAAGCTGGTGCATTCTGTATATGCTCACGTATAAGCCTAATTTATCAACACAAAAATGTGCTGAAAAGTTACCCCCTCGGTTTATATGCGAGTCGGAGGAGCAGAACAGATGGTGGAGCAGGCTTTGTTACTGCCAGAGGAGCGTAGGGATCGTGTACTAGTAATCCTGCTCTTGCCATCTGGCTCCCTGCTGTTTCCATGCTCCCCATCCCCTGCAACATGGTGTGCAGTGTGTGCTGCTCAAGACTACCTGTGTCCCCCGGCATTTGGAGCATTGCATGCCAGCAACCTTTCAGCCATGCAATGATCAAGGATTCTTCCTGTGTGGCCTCTTGAGACACAGCTGTATCCTCCTTGGTGCGCATCTGGCTATGGGGATGAGGGCTGACTTGTACTGGGGACACATGTGGCCACTGTGGAGGCGGCTATACTGGGAAGGGGGTTTATACGCGAGTCAATCCCTTTTTCCTGTTTTCTTATGGAAAAGTGCGTATCTCGGCTTATACTCGGGTCGGCTCTTCCAGGTACTATGTAGCACATATGGTGGGATTGTCCGAAAGTCTCCAAGATTTGGTCCAAACTTGCTACAAATTTGTCTCAAATTCTCTCTACTACAGTTACTAAGGACCCCCAAGTGTTCCTACTAGGTCATAAACCACCCAATACATTACATGCAGTAGTGGCCTCTACCAAACTCTACATTGCAATGGAAGCAGCAAAACCTTCATTTCTCAGCAATCTTGACACAAATGAATAAAAAAATGCTGCATGAACGAATTAATGCTAGAATAACCGACACTGTACATATCTTTGAAAAAGTATGGAAGCCTTGGCTTGATTTTAGGGGCCATGCAACTATATCTCAAGTATTGAATGTTTACGGGTGGTTATTCACATGTCTTATGAATACTTAACCATTGAAAGCACTAGTTTTACTGCTGTAGTCATATGTCAAACCCATAATGTATATGTTGCAAATCTTACCCAATGGAACCTATGTTGTTCTCTTTTTTTTATGTTTCTGTTGATTGCCTCCTGTTGAGGCGTTTACCAATATCAATCGCTTACATGTTATCATTTTCATGATGCTTTTGATTGTTATCCTTTGATCGGCCTGTCAATAAAGTACATTTTGAACACTTAAAATATTACTTAGGAGAAAACTCATGAGAAAAAGTGAATTGCATTTGGGCCTGTGGCTCATATACAATTAACTTTTTCACCTTTTTCTCCTAGGTGATATTTTCACAACTTGTAAATAAAATACCAGCAAGCAGGACAAATACTCATAATAATTTTGATAGCACTTTGATGGCACTTTTTCACGTAAAATACAAGATGAAAAATAATTTCTTAAGAGAAAACTCAGGAGAAAAAGTGAATTTCATATGGGACTATGTGCAGTACAGTGATCAGACATCATGTGCAGTGCGGTGATTGTACTTGCATGATGTGTTTGAACAGGATCCACCTGAAAATGGCGCCTGTGAATAATGGCGCACGGTGTTGCCGCTAATTCGTTTGCCGCTTATCGCTATTTAACGTTAAAGCCTTATTGTTATTTAACGTTAAAGCCTTATTGTTATTTAACGTTAAAGCCTTATTGTTATTTAGCGTTAACACAAAGAACCCTTTCTGTACCTATCCCTAACCCCTAACCCCCCCCCTGGTGGTGCCTAACCCTAACCACCCCCCTGGTGATGCCTAACCCTAAGACCCCCCTGGTGGTGCCTAACTCTAAGACCCCCCTGGTGGTGCATAACCCTATGACCCCCCTGGTGGTGCCTAAACCTAAGACCCTCCCGGTTGGTGCCTAACCCTAACCACCCCCCTGGTGATGCCTAACCCTAAGACCCTCCCGGTGGTGCCTAACCCTAAGACCCCCCTGGTGGTGCCTAACCCTAAGACCTCCCTGGTGGTGCCTAACCCTAAGACCCTCCCGGTTGGTGCCTAACCCTAAGACCCCCCTGGTGGTGCCTAACCCTAAGACCCCCCCTGGTGGTGCCTAACCCTAAGACCCCCCTGGTGGTGCCTAACCCTAAGACCCCCCCTGGTGGTGCCTAACCCTAAGACCCCCCTGGTGGTGCCTAACCCTAAGACCCCCCTGGTGGTGCCTAACCCTAAGACCCCCCTGGTGGTGCCTAACCCTAAGACCCCCCTGGTGGTGCCTAACCCTAAGACCCTCCCGGTTGGTGCCTAACCCTAAGACCCCCCCCCCCCCCCTGGTGGTGCCTAACCCTAAGACCCCCCTGGTGGTGCCTAATCCTAACCACCCCCTGGTGGTGCCTAATCCTAACCACCCCCTGGTGGTGCCTAACCCTAAGACCCCTCTGGTGGTGCCTAACCCTAAGACCCCCCTGGTGGTGCCTATGCATAGGCGCTGTGCGCCATTATTCCCTGATCCGGTTTGAACAATATGTGCAGTGCAGTGTTTGGACAGACACCGTGTGCAGTGCAGTGATTGTACTTACACGATGTGCAGTGCAGTGTTCGGACAATATGTGCAGTGCAGTGATTGTACTTACACGATGTGCAGTGCAGTGTTTGGACAATATGTGCAGTGCAGTGATTGGACAGACACCATGGCCCATATGCATTTCACTTTTTCTTCTGAGTTTTCTCCTATGTGATATTTTCAAACTTGTCAATAAAATGCCCTTTAAACCACCAGAATGCAACAAAATACTTAACATAATTTTGATAGTACTTTTTCACCTACTTTTTGGTACTTTTTCAATAGCAAAGTTCTAAAAATGTGTTTAAATAGAAGATAATGTGCGGTGCAGTGATTGGACACAATGTGCAGTGCAGTGATTGGACACCATGTGCAGTGCAGTGATTGGACACAATGTTCAGTGCAGTGATTGGACACCATGTGCAGTGCAGTGATTGGACACCATGTGCAGTGCAGTGATTGGACACAATGTTCAGTGCAGTGATTGGACACCATGTGCAGTGCAGTGATTGGACACCATGTGCAGTGCAGTGATTGGACACCATGTGCAGTGCAGTGATTGGACACCATGTGCAGTGCAGTGCAGTGATTGGACACCATGTGCAGTGCAGTGATTGGACACAATGTGCAGTGCAGTGATTGGACACAATGTGCAGTGCAGTGATTGGACACCATGTGCAGTGCAGTGCAGTGATTGGACACCATGTGCAGTGCAGTGATTGGACACAATGTGCAGTGCAGTGATTGGACACCATGTGCAGTGCAGTGATTGGACACCATGTGCAGTGCAGTGATTGGACACCATGTGCAGTGCAGTGATTGGACACCATGTGCAGTGCAGTGATTGGACACAATGTGCAGTGCAGTGATTGGACACCATGTGCAGTGCAGTGCAGTAATTGGACACCATGTGCAGTGCAGTGATTGAAAAAAATGTGCAGTGCAGTGATTGGACACCATGTGCAGTGCAGTGATTGGACACAATGTGCAGTGCAGTGATTGGACACCATGTGCAGTGCAGTGATTGGACACCATGTGCAGTGCAGTGATTGGACACCATGTGCAGTGCAGTGATTGGACACCATGTGCAGTGCAGTGATTGGACACAATGTGCAGTGCAGTGATTGGACACCATGTGCAGTGCAGTGCAGTGATTGGACACCATGTGCAGTGCAGTGATTGAAAAAAATGTGCAGTGCAGTGATTGGACACCATGTGCAGTGCAGTGATTGGACACAATGTGCAGTGCAGCGATTGGACACCATGTGCAGTGCAGTGATTGGACACAATGTGCAGTGCAGTGATTGGACACCATGTGCAGTGCAGTGATTGGACACCATGTGCAGTGCAGTGATTGGACACCATGTGCAGTGCAGTGATTGGACACTGATTTGGATTTGGAAGCGGCTAGCTTCAACCAGGCCCCTAGACTCTCTCCAGGCCCTAGGCAACTGCCTGGATTTGCCTTGTGAATGATCTGGCTCTGCAAGAAGTGGTTATACAGGTAATTAGCCCTCTCTGCTGCGGCCCCCTCCTTGGCGCGAGCGAGTACAGTTCCACTCCTCTCAAAACTGTGCCCCCTCATCCCTACTTCTGATAACCCAGAGCCCCTCTGTTAGGGCTGGTTCAGACGGACATCTGCCAAGCTTTTGTCAGTTGTTGCGTTGAAACGCCAACATAATTACGCTAGCTTTTGAAGGCTTTTGCGAAGCCTTTAAAGCTGGCGGTTCGTGTCCCTGCATTGCTTTCCCAGCATAACATGTTGTTTTTAAGACGAAACGCAATGCCGCCAGGCTTTCATGGAAGCCTGCAAAAGCCAATGCGGAACGCTCCCATTCACTTGAATGGGACGGCGGTAGATTGTGGTAAATGTCGCGTCTAAAATGTCGCGATAAACACCGGGAAAGCGTCCGTGTGAAACAGCCCTTACTCTCATCTGCAGCGAATGAAGCTGGTTTGAACATTTTTTTTTTTTCATATGTAGAAACTATTTTGAAACTTTATAAGTTTTCCAGCTGTTGTTAGTTTTGAAGGGAAACAATATTAGCCAGTTTCATAATCCATTTGAAGTGCATTGAGCAGCCCACAGTCAAAGGATCATTTTTCAGTAGCTACAGATGTGCTCACAAGCTCTGTTGTAAGATACAAAAATATTTGACATTAAGGGTCCATTTCCACTGCTGAGGAAATCGGGACGAATCCGCAGAGTTTCCCCACAAGCAAATCGCACGGGGAAACTCTGCCATAGGGGATAATGCTGCCGCCGTCCGAATCGCTTACCATAGCGATTCGGCCGACATTGCAGCATTTTTCCATGCGGGCGGCAGCGAATCCTTCTGGGATTCCAGGAAGTGCCGCCGCGCGTCTCGCAGCCGCGCGCAACGGCTAGTGGAAACGGGCCCTGAAGGGTCACCCATCTCCCTGGCAAACAGGGGCATTTATAGCCTTTTTGTCACTCCAGCCAAGAACTCCTGTGTCACTCCCCCCCCCTCCCCCCCCAAAAAAAAAAACCCCACCACACACTAGTAAATATAAGCCATGTGCCGTATAGGGTGGATGCCCTGAGAAAGGGCCTATTTCCACTAGTTCTGCATTCGTTTTTCTGGATGCAGATTTCTGAATGTGGCACTAACAACTCGCCGATCCTGTCGCATTCCGTTGCACACCCCCTTCCTGCACTACCCCAGCTTAGTGTGTAAATGCAGAGTATAGTGCAGCAGAATTAGAGAGCAAGCAGTAGAGGGAGCAGAAAACAGACAGGATGCTTGCACAGACACAGCACTGGACTCCAGAGGGGAGGTTAGAGGACAGTTTCTGCTGAGCTATATTCACATTTACACACTAGACTAGGGGAGCGCAGGAGGGGGACGGGAAAAGAGGGAGGCTCAAAGGAGGACAGAAGGAGACACAGTGGTACAGAGGAAGGCACAGAGGGATGCACACAGAGCTGGATCATCCTCAAGGCAACTTAGCCAGGTGCCTAGGGCCTAGAGAGAGTCTAGAGGCTTGGTTTATGCTAACCCCCAACAAATCTTGCCAAAAAAGCTAGGTGGCCATCAAGTGTGGGGCCCAAAGTCGTTGCTTGCCTAGGGCACTATTTCACTTTAATCCATCTCTGGACGCACAGGGGGACTGAAGGTAGCACAAGGAGACAGAAGGTACAAACGCCTGTGGGGGTGTGGCTTCGTTCAGGAGGCATGGATTCATTCGGGGGCAGGGCTTAGTTCAGGGACATGGTGCCCCCCAGCACCAATGGCACTCCAGGCAGTGGCGTGTAATGCCTATGCCTGAAAACGCCCCTGCTGGCAAACCTGATATTGTCAAAATGTGTAAATACTTTCCAGTAACCCAAATTGTGCTCCTAAAAATCCAGCTGCATAATCTCAGCAAAGTTCAATAAATGTCTTTGTAAAAGTTTACTTCCTCCCTCCTTCCCAACTACTGCACAAGTGTTACCATAGCAACGCGCGCATAGCCCCAGTAATGCGTCCTGTTAGTACGGGTAGAATTGCAGTGCACTACTTGCGCACAGACATTTTACGGCTGCTTTGTGCATCAGGCCCTTATGGGTTATAGAGGTGAAGCTAACAGTCAGCGTTACAGTTATTCTTAAAGGGAAGCGAGGAAAATTATTTAAAATAAACACATGACGTAGCTGCAAATGAATATTATATACTAACCTCACAGTCAGTTCCTCTCAGAAGCTCATCATTTTCTTCTTACAGTGATCCCTTCCAGTTCTGACAATATTTTGTCAGAACTGAAATATACCAGTTAGGCCTAGTGCACACCGAGCGGTTTTTGGAGCGATCCGCCGGCCGCATCCGCCTGTAAAAACGCTTGGCTAATGTATTGCAATGGGATGGTGCACACTGGCGGTTTGAGGTTTTTGACAAGCCGCAAACGCGCCTCCTGCTGCATGTTTGCGGTTTTCGGAAGCGTTTTGTCCTCAATGTAAAGTATAGGAAAAACGCAAACCGCTCTGAAAAACGCTACTTCAGAGCGGTTTGCCAGGTGTTTTTGTTACAGAAGCTGTTCAGTAACAGCTTTTACTGTAACAATATGTGTAATCTGCTACACAAAAACGCACCCAAAACCGCTAGGTATGTTTAGAAAACCTCTCCAAAGATGCCTAGAATCGCTCTGAAATCAGCTCCCAAAACCGCTAGCGTATTGCGGATCTGCTAGCGGTTTTGGTGTGCACCGGGCCTTAGGCCTGGTGCACACCAGAGGAGTTTTTCTGAGTGTTTTGAGTTTTTAAATCTGCTTCTAATGTTATACCATGTGTCTGTGCACACTGGAGCAATGAGGTTTTGTA
This sequence comes from Hyperolius riggenbachi, assembly GCF_040937935.1. Lineage (NCBI taxonomy): Eukaryota > Metazoa > Chordata > Amphibia > Anura > Hyperoliidae > Hyperolius > Hyperolius riggenbachi. Next base: position 48,954,480 of record NC_090654.1, read on the forward strand.
AAAAACCCCATAGCATTACATTGGTAAGAGCTTTTAGAGTTTTCAAAAGCTCTTCCCAATGTAATGCTATGGGTTTTTTTTACAAAACCTCATTGCTCCAGTGTGCACAGACACATAGGGATAAAATTAAAAACTCAAAAAGCTCAGAAAAACTCCTCTGGTGTGCACCAGGCCTAAGGCCCAGTGCACACCAAAACCGCTAGCAGATCCGCAATACGCTAGCGGTTTTGGGAGCTGATTTCAGAGCGATTCTAGGTATGTTTAGAGGGGTTTTCTAAACATACCTAGCGGTTTTGGGTGCGTTTTTGTGTAGCAGATTACACATATTGTTACAGTAAAGGCTGTTACTGAACAGCTTCTGTAACAAAAATGCCTGGCAAACCGCTCTGAAGTAGCGTTTTTCAGAGCGGTTTGCGTTCTTCCTATACTTTACATTGAGGATGAAACGCTTCCGAAATCCGCAAACGCGCAGCAGGTTTGCGGCTTAGCAAAAACCTCAAACCGCCGGTGTGCACCATCCCATTGCAATACATTAGCCAAGCGTTTTTCCAGGCGGATGCGGCCGGCGGATCGCTCCAAAAACCGCTCGGTGGGCACTAGGCCTAACTGTCAGTTATATATCAGCAATTGTCAGTTAGGCCCAGTGCACACCAAAACCGCTAGCAGATCCACAAAACGCTAGCGGTTTTTGGAGCTGATTTCAGAGCGATTCTAGGTATATTTAGAGACGTTTTCTAAACACACCTAGCGGTTTTGGGTGCGTTTTTGGGTAGCAGATTACACATATTGTTACAGTAAAAGCTGTTACTGAACAGCTTCTGTAACAAAAACGCCTGGCAAACCACTCTGAAGTAGCGGTTTGCGTTTTTCCTATACTTTACATTGAGGACGAAACGCTTCTGAAAACCGCAAACGTGCAACGGGAGGCGCGTTTGCGGCTTGGCAAAAACCTCAAACCGCCGGTGTGCACTATCCCATTGCAATACATTAGCCAAGGGTTTTTACAGGCGGATGCGGCCGGCGGATCGCTCCAAAAACCGCTCGGTGTGCACTAGGCCTTACAACTGAATGTGCAAGGTAATATATCCCTATGGCTCAATATCCCTATGACTATAATATCCCTATGGCTCAAATGGGTGATATTACATGGGTGATATTACAGTTTAACAGTGTGCTGGCCAGGAAGCTGTTGGGGTAATGGGCATTTTTAAAATGGAGGACGGAGAAATCCCATGATCACAGTGGACAAATGAGACGCAGGAGAGGAGAAAAAGATTGAGTAGTAGACTACACGGGAGGTAAGTATGACCTGTGTATGGTTATTGTGTCTTTTTTTTTCAGTTCAGGTTCTCTTTAAAAGCAGATTTTAATTCAGAATTTCCTCATAAGTAACAGCTTAGTAACCTTTAAAGAAAAACATTTCTTTGTTACAGCTAATACAAATCCTGCAGTAAATCTGCAGTGTTTCTACTTCCTGTTTTCGTGGAGGCAGCCATAGGGTTGACATCCTGTGTTTACAAATTAGCTGTTCTGCCCTGGCAGAGGAGATTCCTGAGCTGACTCAGATGAGGGAGAATTTGACAGGCTAAACTCAGGGGGCGTAGCAATAGGGGGTGCAGAGGTTGCCACCGCATCAGGGCCCTTGAGCCTGAGGGGCCCTGTAGGGCCCTCCCTCAACTACATTATTAGCTCTTTATTGGTCCTGTGCTGGTAACAATCACTTCTATAGATACTTTGAATAGTAACTGTTCCCCATCTTGCACCTCTGACACTGTAGTTGCCATTAGCAGGTTTTGGTGCGCCTTATCAATTGTTATGTATAGAGTGCTTGGGGGGTCCCATTGTAAAATTTGCAGTGGGGCCCACAGCTCATTAGCTATACGCCACTGGCTAAACTCTCTAAATACATACAGGGTGCATTTCTCTATCTTTTCCTTCTGTCCTGTGCAAGAGTTCAGGTCCACTTCAATAGATTTGGGACAGATAATTTACATGGCCGCTTGCACCCTGCAGCTGAGGAGAAGAAACCCTTCATAAATCAGGCACTGTGCCTCCCCTGGCAGCCCTCTGAGAAGAATGGCCGGGGATGATTATTCGGTTACCTATGTGAAAGGGTTTGGAATGTTTTCCTAGGGGTGGCATCTTCGCCGGGCAGCCTGGCCTGAAGGAGTGGCCAATCTTCCCCACCATTAATCTGTCCCAGCAGCACTCACACATCTCACACACATCCTGCTGAGCAGCAAAGACAAAGGGCCAGAGGCTGCTGTGTCTATAAATAGGGGGAGATGTCCCTCTTGGCAGCAGCACAATGAGCAGCTTCTCAACGCTTCAGCGCTGCCCCTCACAATGACCCAGAACCTGACTCTGAGGAAGCCAAAGGGCCATGGAAAGTCTGGCCTAGACCAATAAACAGGGGCGGGGTGGGGTCCAGCCTGGGGGGCACCATGAGGTGACCCTTCTCACAGTGCATTAACACCCGACTTAGAGAAAGCAGTGCCAGATGTTATACATGTATCTGTGTCTTGCTAAACAGAGAAGGAAAATCAGAATTAAAGGGAACCTAAAGTGAGCGATATGGAGGCTCCCAAATGTATTTCGTTTTAAAGGGAACATAAACTGAGATGGACATGGAGGCTGACATATTTATTTGACATTAAAGCGGGATTGTCACCATAAAAATCTAATTTCAACAGCAACTGGTCTGAGTGTATTAAGTGATAAATATGCTAATCCTGCATTCAAAACTTTCAAACCTTTTTCTGCTGTTATGGTTTGGAGTTTTCACATACCTTAGGAGCCCTGGCCTTTTAATTGCCATTGCCATCAGCTGGCAAAACAGTTGCATGCTGGGGTGGTCTTTTTATCTATAATATATTCCTCCTCTTCCCTTCCCCCCCCCCTCCTTCTAATGACAGTGCACTTCCTAGTATAGACCTCAGTGGGAGTGTCTGAAGACTCTGGGAGGAGGGCAGATAACGAATACACAATTAGCAAGAGGAGAAAAAAGAGCGAGGGAGTTAATAATGTCAGGATTAGCTTCATTCAGTCTAGAATAGGATTCTCTGCTTTTCCTTTATAAAACTCACAGGAATCCTAACGTGGACAGTGCAATACATCTGTTATGTAAGAAGAACTAGTGTTTATATACTAATATATGTGTTTTTTAATACTAGGTTAGCATGAGTGTCACTTGTTCTTTAAGGCTAATTTCACTCATGGGGCTTGATTCACTAAAACCGTTATAACCCATATTACGGCCACGCTAGCGGTTTTGCACTCGTTTTCACGTGCAATCGCGAATTTTCACATGCAATCATGAATTTTTGCGCGCAATTGTGCACAAAAATTTAATATTGTGTGCAAAAGACGCGCCGAAAAATGCTAGTGCCTCCGTGCTATAAGTTATCAAGGTTTAGCGAATCAAGCCCATGGTGCCGTGTGATTGTCTTGCGGCAGTAGAGCTCGGGGTAGGACGATTGCACCGCACCATTTCCCCCTTGCACATTACCCTATGCCGACAGGGTAATATGCATAGCAGCACCAGGTGTGTGTTTCAGGTGTGTGATTCAGACACTACTGACCACAAAGACCCACAGGATGCCGGGCAACTGGTATTGCTTAATAGGAAATATATATGGCAGCCTCCATAGACCTCACACTTTAGCGTCCCTTTAAAAAAAAAGGGATGTAAATTCTATCTGCAATAAAACAACAAGAACAGAATGGTTTTGGGGTTTAGGATATTTTAGTATTCGATAGCCTGGAAAGGGGTTAGAATTGCGTTTATGTTTTTACTCTTGGCTATGCCCTGCCATATCTGGCATAATTTCCATAATTTCCTGTCCAGCAAAGACAGATACAGCAAAAACCCTTTTTTTTAAAGAGTTGTGATAGCAGCCGGGGTCTGTAGCCATGGGGGGCCCACTGGCAATTGCCTGCAGTGATAATGGGGTCCTCAGTTGGCCCCCTTAGGTGCAGAGTAATGCAAGCAGAGCAAAGGAAAGAGGTTATCTATGCTGGGGGCTACTTAATACTGGGGCCCCTATGGTTACCTATCCTGGGGGACTATTACTGGAAGACCCTCTGACTATCCATACTGGGAAGCTACTTAATAATGGTAGTACCTCTGGCTACTAATACTGGGAGGGCACAATTTAAGGTGTCATCATGTTTTGTGTATTTTGCTATGGAGCCACATGGTTTCTAGCTACGCCTCTATTGCTGATCCTTACTTCCTGTCTCCAGGACCACCAAGGTTTACATTACAGCCATGGAGGTCAATGCAGGTCCCAGAAACAGGAATAAAGGCAGGAAGTTTTAGTATTGGCACAAACTGCAATAAAAACACATACAATTGTCTAACTCCTTTGCTCATTTTTTTTAAGTTAAACCCACTTTAAACAAAAAGATCTATGGGAATTTATCACTGCTGCATAAGTCATTTTATGTATTACAGGGTAGGAATACTATCTATCTTTTTGCACACCTGGGACTGATCACGGAATTACAGCAAATACGAACTCTAAAAAATCAGGCTTTGTCTGTTAGGAACATTTTTTTGGAATGGCTATGGTCCTATAGAGGTGTATGGTGATTCTCTAAATTATCAGAACACAATCTTATGATTAACTCCTGTTACTGTCCTAATTTATTAATTGGAAGTGAGAGAACTTTCTAATTTGCAAGTACATTCAATAACAGAGCCAATCCAATCCTTGTCTGCTGTAGTAAATGTGTGTATGCACGCCGGACTGCAGGCAACGACGGGTCCGTCGTCCCCTTCCGCTGGGTGGGCGTTCCAGCGACAGTCCGGCGTGTGTACAGTCTGTCTGCAGACTGATACGACTGTTTCTGAGCGATCCACCCGGCGGATCGCTCAGAAACAGCCTTATCAGTCCGCCGACAGACTGTACACACGCCGGACTGTCTGCTGAAAACCTGCCCAGCTGGAGGTGACGACAGACCCGTCGTTGCCTGCAGTCCAGCGTGTGTACGGACCTTTAGTGTCATCAGCTAAGATACTGTATAGCAGGAGTTCTCCATGGTGCTGAACTTGTGAAGACTTTGTCAGCGCATATATTACTCTTTTGAGTTTATATTTAAATTAAAAGTTAGAAATCAGCATGGTTCATTTTACATATTCAAACGAGTACAGTATGCATGCTTGAGGAAAGCCAAGGAATGTGAGCACCCTACCCCCTGCAGTTAATCCCCTTCCTCTCTGCCCTTTTGCAGGGCACCATTGCCCAATGTTAATTGTCACTGGGTCCTTCACTATCTCAGTGCCCTGTGCAATTGGCACTAAGATAGAAGGAGTACCGGTATGTGTTACCTAGCAGCTCCGGTAACAGAGAAGGTAGTCATCCTCCTTCTGGCTAGCCTCTTTGCGACGTTTACGGTTTTGGCACCGTGTTGTGAGTATCATGTTGAAAAGTGTCTGAAACGGCTGTCAGAGCTTGCTGTTGGTATATAATACTGAAACGGCTGTCAGAGCTTGCTGTTGGTATATAATACTGAAACGGCTGTCAGAGCTTGCTGTTGGTATATAATACTGAAACATTTGCGATTACCACTGGTGTTTCAATACTTTTATTATCTTGGTGCATTGCAATCAGCTAAATTACAGCACCACTATTGTGAAAAATTGAAAATGCATACATATAAAAATGTACAATGCCCCAGAGTAGAAAGCACTATAAATCATTTTTCTTATGTGTTGCTGTGACTTACAGGAGATAGTGAAAATCTGACAGGTTTTGGACTAGTCAGTCTCCTTTTGGGAGATTTTCAGGTATTTCTTCATATACTTCATATAAAAACCTTTACTGAACAGCAGATGCTCAGTCCAACTGACAGAATAGTGTGCAAATGAGTAGAGTATGCTGGCTGACATCTTTGTGTAGATCCTTTAAATTGACTGCTTTTGTAAATAATAAAGTAGATACTGAAAATCCTCCATGATGAGATGGACTAGATGGACTAGTCCAAAATCTGTCAGATTTGTCAGCTTTTTACTTTCAACTGACATCATCATGTCATTACTTTCAACGTGACATCAACATAGGGAAAAAAGTAATTTATAATACATTTTACTCTGGTAGAAATACACATTTGATATCTACTGTATGTTTTTTAAATTCTTTGCAATAGTAGTCCTTTAAAGTGGACCTGCACTCTCGAACAGGACAGAAGAAAAACATAGAGAAATGCACCCTGTATGTATTTAGAAAGTTTAGCCTGTCTAATTCCCCCTCATCTGTGACTAATCACCAGTGTAATTTGATCTCTCAGCTAACCCTATGTCTGCTTCCATGAAAGCAGGAAGTAGTCTCACTGCATATTTATTGCAGGATTTGTATCAGCTGTAACAAAGAAATGTTTTCTTTTTAAAGAACAACTATCAAATAAACTGTTCTTCTGTAAACTCCACATACCTATAGAGCTTTTAGCCAGCAACATTAGAAGGCTTTTCAGAGGTGTCTCATCACAGCCTGTGTGAAAAAAACATGCCTTGTTTATCAGCTGTTTGTAATAGTTTGTGTTGGCGTTGATGCTAGGGGCTAGAGTTGTATCATGTAGCTAGGTTACTCTTCTCTGTCCCTCTGTCACTATTCACAGAGGAATGATTTTGTTCCTGCCCTGCCTGCTTTCTTGCAGATCATATAAGGACAGCTTAGGGATTTTTAGATGCAGAGAAGGATCTTAAAAGGAGGACCTGTACTTTTTCCTTACTTGGATGCTCCCCCCCCCCCCCCCCCCCCATTCAGATGGAGATCTCCATGGCTGTAAACTGTTTATTTTACACTGCGTGGTAGGCAGAGAGACACAGGATCACAGGCACACAGAGCTGCAGCTGATAATTATATACACAACTATTTGATGCTATATTTCTGCTTTCTCTCATTCTGCACACCTTTTACTAACAGTACAGCCAGTGAAGATTGTTTCTATATGCTGGATGTGCTGCACTCAGTCCTCCATAGTAATGCCCACAGTGAAAACTGTTCTCTGTAAATATATTTTCTTCACATAAAACATGAAAAGATGAAAAAAAAAGCCTTTGGATTGCTATTTGCTAATACAGGTAGTCCCCAGTTTACGAACGCCCGACTTACGAACGACCCGCCGATACGAACGGCCGCCGACCCGCCGCGATGACGTCACGCAACCAGGGACTACCTCTTCTGCTGCTGTTTTTAAAGCAGAGTAGGCGTAGTGGATGGCAGATAGGGGACATCTCACCTGTTCCACGGTGGTGTAAGGTTGCAGTGTGCTGTCCGGAAGCTGCGTGGCCCGTCCTCTCTCTTTGTTCACTGTCCCCCTGGCGGCTTCACATGCGTCACGTAATGACGCAATCAGGAAAAGCCCCCTAGTAGCGGCGCCTCCTGATGCGTCATTATGCGATGCATGAGAAGCCACCGGGGGGACAGTGAATGAACAGAGAGGACAAGGGTAGAAGACCGAGAGCCCAATATGGTGTAGTATGTATCGGAAGGGAAGGAAAGTAATATGAGAAGTAAGTAATATACTCACAAACCAGGGTTACCACTTAGGCAACCACTGTAAAGGCAGGTGGGGAGACCAAGCCTGTCCCCACTCAGGATTAAGATGTCGCTCTCTGTAGATAGGAGGAAATAGCAGGGTATGTCACCCTTCCACCAAGGGTGGACTTCTAGATGCGCGGAGGTGTACAGAGGCGCCGGTAGGATAAAAGTCAATAAAAAGTTTAAAACTGCTTCGGTTGTGGTGGTGGACTAGCCAACCAAAGATAGGCACATGTACTTGTAATAATATCAATAATATACAATTTATTCGTTTGCTCCTAATGACAGTCGCAACGCGTTTCACGGGCGAGAACCCGCTTCTTCAGGCAATAAAAGACAGGAGCAATACACAACATGTACTCGATGAGTTGCTTGGCACCTCTGTGAAGAGCGCGTCACCAGGCCGCCTCTGAATGGCCTCAGCTCAGAGATGCGCTGAGCCCCCCCAGAAACTGCAAACGCACCTTGAACCCAAACAGAGGCTCTGCATATACACCAAAGGAAAACTATTAAGTGGGAGCAGCTGACCAGAAATAAATCAATCAAACATAGCAAAGAAATGAACAGCGCTACTTAAAAACAGATGAGTGCTTACCTGCAAAAAAGTGCACACCCCACTCATGGGATTCAAATACACAATGAGCATACACATGACCTGTCTACCACTTGGAGGATGTTAGTTTCACTAACAATTTGCAATTTGTTAGGTACTTGTCCCTCCCACTGTCGAAGAAGTCTTTCCTCCATGGGAGGGGACCTAACACTAACTAAATTCTACCTATGCATATGCATAGCCTGTGCGCGCTACCAGTAAAATTGAGAATTGCGCAAAAAAAGACAGTGGGAGGGACAAGTACCTAACAAATTGCAAATTGTTAGTGAAACTAACATCCTCCAAGTGGTAGACAGGTCATGTGTATGCTCATTGTGTATTTGAATCCCATGAGTGGGGTGTGCACTTTTTTGCAGGTAAGCACTCATCTGTTTTTAAGTAGCGCTGTTCATTTCTTTGCTACTTCTGTGAAGAGGACAGGCTGCGCAGCTTCCGTGCAGCACGTTGGGACCTTCTACCGCTGTGGAACAGGTAAGATGTCCCCTATCTGCCTTCCGCTGCACCTACTCTGCTTATAGAATGGGGCAAAGGTGGCTGTCCCGACTTAAGGACGGATTCAGGTTAAGAACGAACTGACAGTCCCTATCTCCTTCGTTAACTGAGGACTACCTGTAACCACTGGAAATATATACGGCATTTAGAATTTTAGCTAACTTTGATAGTTATGGTTTGATGGTTTATGCTGTTGCTTATCTTTTAGAGCAGAGAGCATATTCTGAGTTCAGGTCCGCTTTCACTGCATTTCCTTTGCTCCCTGTTTTTCATTTGTTTTTGCGATGTTGGAAATGGCAGGTCAGTTCTCCCAGTGTGTACAAAGAAGATGGAATGAATGCAAAGAAATTTGTTTACTGGTAAAGAACAATTTAAACTGTGTGCAAACACATACAAATAAAAAGGACGTTTTTTCCAGAGTAAAATGAGCCAAAAATGACTTTTCTCCTATGTTGCTGTCACGACAGGTTGTGGACTAGTCCATCTCTTCATGGGGGATTCTAAGGGATTTATTTATTTTCAAAATCACTTAGTGAATGGCAATTGCTCCGTTCAACTGCCAAAAAACTGTGTAGCGAGCAGAGAAGCTGGCCAGCATCATTGTTTAAATCCTTTTTAGGGAATATCTTTATAAAGAATAAAGGCCATGCTGAGAATCCCCTATGAAGAGATGGACTAGTCCAAAACCTGTCGCCTCTGTCAGATTTCTACTACCTACTGTAAGTGACAGCAACATAGGAGAAAAGTCATTTATAGCTCATTTTACTCTGGAAAAAATGTACTTATTATTTGTCTGTTTTCACATATTTTAAGTTTTTTAATTTTTCACCATAGTGCCCTAATACCAGACACATTCGGCCCGATCCAATTCACTTTTTCTCCAAAGTTTCTCAAAGGGAGAAACTTCCTGATGCCCAGAGTGGGCGTTTTTGCAGGACTGCCTCTCCAGCACGGAGTGCCTCTTAAGCTGCATGCCGGCAATATCGGAAGTGACAGCGAGGCGCGTGCGGGGGTGAGGGGGGGGGGGACAGAGAGCGGCACCTAGGGGACACAGAAGCATGTTATGGACCAGGTAACATGATCTATGTCACATCTTACCCCCCTGCGCCGGCTTTGGGTACACGTTAAAGGGCATTTTAGTGATAAGGTCTGAAAATATCACCTAAGAGAAAAGTTAGGAGAACAAGTTAATTAAATCAGGGCCAATGTCCGTGACTACAAATTTTCAGGGAGAGAAAAGAGACAGCAAACCAGAAGAATGGCAGTGCAGATACTACAGGGGTTAATTCTGGTTAAAGTAAATATGGCCTAGTAGTCTTGTACGTTAGCAAGTCATAAGTCATTTAGATAGGAAGCGTGATCTGAAACCAATAACAGATTGTTTAGGAAACTCATATATACAAGAAGGGACCCATTATCTTTGTATATTACTTACAAAGTCTTTATTTGGGTGTGAAGATAAACCATACTTGCAGTCATTGAAAATAATGATAAATGCATACCTTTTACACCAGGGTGAGCAGCTGTCACATGATTGCTCCTCTTCTGTACAAGACTGCCTGAACTGCTAGGAAATCTTCAGCCCACTCTGAGTAGTCCAGGCCACACCCCCACCCACAAGACAATGCAGGGGTAAGAGTAGCCACTAAAACAGAGTTCCCCAACCCTGTCCTCAAGGCCCACCAACAGTACATGTTTTGCCGGAAACCACAAACATGCACAGGTGATGTAGTTAGTGTCTCAGCAGAGCTGATTATCTACCTCTGTGGATTTCCACAAAACATGCACTGTTGGTGGGCCTTGAGGACAGGGTTGGGGAACAAAGGGGACAACAACAATCACATGTCCACCACTCATGGAACAATAATGACCTATTACATGTTTTGGGGGAGTGTATCGACAAAAGGATTGTAGTTGAAATTAAGCTGAAGATGAGTAGTATATATATGAAATCTGTTAAAGACCTTTATGCCAGAAATGATCACAAATGTACTATCCACTTTCAGTGTATTTAAAGCATGAGAATAATTAATTATATATTACCACCATTCCTGCCGAAGGGACCTGAGCAGTCACGAAAGCTTGCCATTGTAATACAATCAGACAGACAATAAAAGGGATAATTTAACAGTACACCTTGGTCTTTTTACTAATGACTAACACAGTACAACTCTATTACCATTCCCTTAATGGGTGGTCTATGTAATGTATGAGAGAGCCATAATTACAACAGGAACCAAGTAAATGGCCAAAAGAGGGAGGTGGGTAATGTAAGAAGGACAGCAGACTACAGGTCTGGTCCCATGCCCTCTGCTCCTCTTCTACATAGAACATCTCCCCAGGGGAAAGTCTATGGACATAAACCCTTTCAGAAGCTCAAATCACACTTAAACCTCTTAAGAATACAGACTGTTTATGCCAAATAAACCCACACAATAGCTGACTCACCATCGAAAAGACTAACAAAAAAGCGCAATAAACTATAATTAGATGTGTAGCCTGGAATGGTTTCTATTCTTGTAGCAGCTTCTACTTTGCTACCATAAATGCTCTGTAGCACAGTTACTAGAATCCAGACATGGCCTCGCATTTTAAAGTGCACATGTCATGTGAAAAATATGGAGGCAGCCACTGACCTCTCTTGCCTGGCTGTAATTTTGTTGATTTTTGTTTTGCTGCAGGTTTTTTTCTCTTCATTGCTTATCTCTTCATTGCTTAAAGGATACAAGAGCTGAAAATAGTAGAAGAAACGGGGGAGCAGGCAGGTACAGGGAGCTAGAGAAACGGGAAAACACACAAATTCCATGTAGAGCATGTTCTTTATTTGTAACAGGTGCCCTAGTGCTCTAAGGCATACATGTCAAACTCTGGCCCGTGGGCCAAATCTGGCCCTCTGAGTCATCAGATTTGGCCCTCAGCGGGTATCCCCACTTTGCATTATGTTTGGCCCACTAGGCCACCGGAGAAGCTATATTGGAGGGTAAGCCAAGATCACCAGGGAAGCCATATGGGGAGGGGGATGGCACTAGATACCAGGAAACCGTATAGGGGAAGGAGAGGGGCACTAACCACCAGGAAACTGTATGGGGAGGGAGGACCATTAAGCATCAGGGAACTGTTTTGGGGGGAATGGCGTGTGTGTGTGTGTGTGGGGAGGCTATTAAACACCAGGGAACTTTTTAAGGGAGAGAGGTGGCCACTATACATTGAGGTAGGCCCACAATTTCGTCCCAGAGCTCAATTTTAGCCCACTTTGTATTTGAGTTCCACACCCCTGTTCTAAGGTAATTGTATTATTCACTCCCCCATCATGCAACCCATTATGATAGGAGGGTACCTGTAACTTTTCTGGGACTGTGTTTAGTGAGAGTAGGAGAGTACTCTGGATGACTGCATTAGGGTTAGCCTCTTCTGAAAGTTCTAGAGGTAGGCAGTACCTGCAATATCAGCATACAGAGGACTACACAGAAATGCGGATGCTCGAGCTCTGGGCCTACTACACGCTGCCTAGGCAAGTTGCAAGTATTGCACAGAGGCTGTCTGCCTCCTGTCCAGTGATAGCCACAGAGCCTTCACCTGTAAACCCTGTAATCACCAGTTTAATAATGCCTGCTCCTATATTCCTATTCATGTGTCCACTTTAAAGAGGAACTCCAGTGAAAATAATGTAATAAAAAAGTGCTTCATTTTTACAATAATTATGTATAAATGATTTAGTCAGTGTTTGCCCACTGTAAAATTTTTCCTCTCCCTGATTTACATTCTGACATTTATCACATGGTGACATTTTTACTGCTGGCAGGCAATGTCAGTGGAAGGAGATGCTGATTGCTTTTTTGGCAGTTGGAAACAGCTGTTATTTCCCACAATGCAACAAGGCTCCCACAGTGTGATGTCAGAACCATGGTCCTGACATCACACTGTGGGAGGGGTTTCACTACAATATCAGCCATACAGATCCTCCTGATGATCCGTTTGTGAAAAGGAAACGGTTTCTCATGGGAAAGGGGGTATCAGCTACTGATTGGGATGAAGTTTAATTATTGATTACGGTTTCTCTTTAAATAAGCCTGGGGAGGCTCTTTAGATAAGCAGCGCAAGAAAGCAACAAGTTAATGCGTGACAGCTGTGAAGCATGGCGGAGTCTGGCTGGGACGTCCAGGACGAGTTTTGTGATTGCACAGATACACCTTTATGCCCGAGGCCGAGCATTACAGCGTGAGACACACCCAGACCTCTCCAGCACTGGATTATAACGCTGAGCAAACAGAGGCCCGTATCTGCCTGGATCTGTTATACGGCAGGAAATGGAACCATATTGTTCTCTTGTCACTAAGTATAATGGATCTGGGACGCCGTTTCTGAGATTTCCGAAGGGGATTCCAGACACAGCTGGGGATTAAAGCATGTGGCGTGCCAAACACAAGATTTATGGATGTTATTTTTTTTTTACACACCCATCTAGATTTTACACGCGAAGCGGCGGCCTGATACATTCGCTGGATCTGAGTAAGAGAGATTGCGCCCAACACCACGGCCTGATCTGTATATAGGACCTAACAGCTTTGTAAGCAGAGTGACCAGATGCGGCCTTCTCCTGTCAAACATGGCTTCCGCTGCTAAAAAATCCTGAGCCCAGCTGAAGGGCTTGAAAGTGACACTGAAGTGAAAAAAAAACCTTATGATATAATGAATTGAATGTGCAGTACAGATAATGAATACAACATAAGTAGCAAGGAAAAGAGTCTCATATTTTTGTTTTCAGTTATATAGCTTTATTTTTTTTTATAACATTGCATCATTCTCTCATATTTGCAATTACAATACACTGTATTTAAACTATGAAACAGAGCAGAGCTAAACTGTACAGTTTGCCACAGGGCCCCTTAAACCGGCCCTGCCTGCAGTAAAACCTTATCTAAAGCTACCTGTCTCTGTTTCTTTGATGTATAAGTGCGTCAGAAAATAGGACTGTCTCCGACTCAAGTTGAGTCGGAAAGCACAGAGCAGCTCTTTTGCATAGATGACAACTGATGTTTTTTAACTCTTCCTGTACTGGAAACAATATGAGACTCTTTTCTTTGCTACTAATGTTCTATTTCTTAGTTGTACTACATACACAATTCATTATATCATATGTTTATTCTCCCAAAAGATAGGGGCAAAAAAAACCCAAACAAATCAAGCCTTTTTTCAGTCACTACCAAATCTTGGTCTCCTTTGGTGCTACAAATAGACCGGCAATTGTTCTGGGGTGGGAGGCTGATATTCAGAGAACTCTTTCGGATGAGAGATGGGCCCATTGTAATTCCACTCTTACGAAAGGCAGCATGTATCATAGGTAAACGCAGGGGGGGGATTACAGCTGCCCAGAATCCCCCCTCAGACCAGGGCCGGTGCATTGTCTGGGGACAGGCACAAGATGAGACACCAGAATATCTGCAGGTATCCTGCAGCTCACAGCACCGCCCCCTTTCTTTCCCTGCAGCAGTTGACTTTGGATGTAGCAGCAGCAGCATGTGTGCAGAGCATGGAGCAGCTGAGGGGAACTTACAAACGAATAGCGCCTCTGTACCAGGCGCTATTCGTGACCTTGAGACTATACTGTGTACTCCTATCTGTTTATTGCCTGAGGAAGCGGGAACATCCCCGTGAAACGCGTTGCATTGTTTGTTTTGGAGTATATTAATAAACCTGTTGTCATAAAACTGACGGTATCTTGTCTGCTTCGGGGAGGCGAGTCCACCACCACCTCCTGAGGGATTTTAAGCCTTTTAGAACCTTTTATCCTGCTGGTGCCTCTGCTCCCTCTTACATTAACAGAGCCAAGTATGAGAACAGCCCTGTGCCCTGCTGTGTGATTGCTTCACTTTCCCCTTCGTTACCAATGTCGGCTGTCCTCATTATTATCTGTATCCAAACTGCTCCTGATTGATCTCGTTGTTGGCCGAATGGCATATTCCATTATTTGTATCCAGCATGATATCCTACCATATTATTATACTGTATTGTGCGTGGCTGAGAGAGACCTTTCAGGAATCCCGACTTGAAAATCCTAGGTTTGCCCCTGTGTATTATTTAATGTAGGAGACCTCTTTTCGCCTGTTGCATCGGTCCTATACGACCCCACTAATAATACATCAAAGTGGTTTCCCCACTTTGCATTACGTTTGGCTCTCTTTAGACCACCGGGGAAGCCATATTTAAGGGTGTAGCCCTAGATCACCAGGGAAGCCATGTGGGGACAGAGGGGGAAAGCACTAAACACCACTGAGGCAAGTATTATTTTTGCACAAAAAACCTCACAGGTTTGCTTTAATGGGCAGTTCACATTGCATGGATAAAAAAAAACTGATCTGTATAAAATCTGATCCATCAAATGGATCAGTTTTTATTGGGCATCAGCTTATCATCTGTGACCTTCTGATCGCGGTCAATGCATCCGTTGATCTGGAAAAAAAGCTCCATGCTATGTACATACGCTGCTACTCCATGCTCTGTACACACGCTGCTGCTCCATGCTCTGTACACACGCTGCTGCTCCATGCTCTGTACACACGCTGCTGCTACTTGCTCTGTACACACGCTGCTGCTCCATGCTCTGTACACACGCTGCTGCTCCATGCTCTGTACACACGCTGCTGCTCCATGCTCTGTACACACGCTGCTGCTCCATGCTCTGTACACACGCTGCTGCTCCATGCTCTGTACACACGCTGCTGCTCCATGCTCTGTACACACGCTGCTGCTCCATGCTCTGTACACACCCTGCTGCTCCTTGCTCTGTACACACGCTGCTGCTCCATGCTCTGTACACACGCTGCTGCTCCATGCTCTGTACACACGCTGCTGCTCCATGCTATGTACACACGCTGCTGCTCCATGCTCTCTACACACGCTGCTGCTCCTTGCTCTGTACACACGCTGCTGCTCCATGCTCTGTACACACGCTGCTGCTCCATGCTCTGTACACACGCTGCTGCTCCTTGCTCTGTACACACGCTGCTTCTCCATGCTATGTACACACGCTGCTGCTCCTTGCTCTGTACACACGCTGCTGCTCCATGCTCTGTACACACGCTGCTGCTCCATGCTCTGTACACACGCTGCTGCTCCATGCTATGTACACACGCTGCTGCTCCTTGCTCTGTACACACGCTGCTGCTCCTTGCTCTGTACACACGCTGCTGCTCCTTGCTCTGTACACACGCTGCTGCTCCATGCTCTGTACACACGCTGCTGCTCCATGCTCTGTACACACGCTGCTGCTCCATGCTATGTACACACGCTGCTGCTCCATGCTCTGTACACACACTGCTGCTCCATGCTATGTACACACGCTGCTGCTCCATGCTCTGTACACACGCTGCTGCTACATCCAAAGTCAACTGTAGCAAGGAAAGAAAGGGGGCAATGCTGTAAGCGGCAGGATGCCTGCAGATATTCTGGTGTCTCAACTTGCGTCTGTCCCCAGACACTGCACCAGCCCTGGTCTTAGGGGGGATTCTGCAGCTGCAAAACCCCCCCCCCCACACACGTTTGCGGAACGGGCCAAACAGATCAGTATCGAACGGAGCAATGTGAACCAATCCTATTGATTAACATAGGATCTATTCACATCCATAGGATCCAGTCCATTTAGTTCTGATAAACGGACCATTTTTTATGCCAGTTTAAACGGGCCCTAAAGTGAATTAACCATCATGTGCATGAAAAAATGGTAAGCTGAAGTAGCGCTGTAGGGTTTGTAGAGCATGCTGCTGGGATTTCTCTGTACGTTCTGCAGAGGTGACCCTGTGCCTGCACTCTCGCGTGATGGAAAGAGCAGGCTGCTCCACGCACGTCTGGTTTCCACATTTCCTCAATTTTCCCCGTAATGTTTCTCTGCCACAACCGCGGCTTGTTAAGTAAAACCAACGTTTCCGGAACAGGAGAAACCTCTGCTTTGTATCCTCCCTGGGAAAACACATCTGCCCACGTGGAGAGGAAGGCAAACCATTAGGAATAGGGAGGGCTATGATACTTACACAGGATCAATCCTAATATATCTTACAAACGTCCAATATAAGGAGCTGCGGAGATTACAGTGAACATGAACTCATGCACAGGACACAAGGAAAACACAGATGAATCCATCCTGTTTGTGTTTAGAGTGAAGAGTCTGTCTAAGGCCCCATTCACACTTACAAATGCAAAACACTAGCGATTAGCGCTAGAGTTTTGTCTCGGCGATCTTTACTCGATAAACACATATTGTTCACTGGACATTTTAGCGTTTTTTGAGCGATCGCAATTCGCTAAAAATGCTGCATGTAGCGTTTTTTGCTTATAGCAGTAGTGGGATGTGGGTGTCGCAAGCACCCTCTGGTGAAAAATATACAGGAGGAGACAAAAGCGGGAGCCCAATAGTGTAGTATGTCAAAAAAAAATTGGGATAGTAGAAAGTAAGACACTACTCACAAAGGTGGGTTGCAGGGGGGCAACCGACCACAGGAAGCAGGTGGAGACAACAAACCCGACTCCACTCGGGGTGGTCACTGGGGACCTGGATGCGGTCGCTCTCCTTGGTAAAAGAAAAAGGACAAAAGTCCACCGTGGTAGAAACCACGTGTGTTCTGTCTCCACCCCTCAAACGGGTGAGGTTAGGGGGTATGTTATCACAATAAGTGTATAAGAGGCGCCCTGGTGTAGTATAAAAGCATCTAAAAGCAGTTTAAAATGAAATTTTTTTGTAATGACAAAGGTTTTTATTAGCAGTACAGGAAACGCGTTTCGCGGGTCAGAGCCCGCTTCCTTAGGCCAATAACAGTGCCAGACTAATTGGAAGATTCAGCAAAGGGAGGCTCTTCCAGTTAGTCTGGCACTGTTATTGGCCTGAGGAAGCGGGCTCTGACCCGCGAAACGCGTTTCCTGTACTGCTAATAAAAACCTTTGTCATTACAAAGATTTTTTCGTCATTGAGGTAAGCTACCTCAAATTTATTTTCCGTTTTAAACTGTTTTTAGATGCTTTTATACTACACCAGGGCGCCTCTTATACCCTTATTGTGCTTATAGCAGTAATCGCGATTGCTGGCGATAGCGGCAGTGAAATCACTGCCATATAGTTAACATTGGGCTAGCGCTTTGAATAGCGCTAGTGATCGCTGGTGATTAGCAGTAAACGCTCGCTAATCGCCTAATTCCCCCTCAGCTGCAAGTAATCACAATTGTTATTTGAGCTCTCAGCTGTGTCAGCACATGCATCTGGCAGTCCTCAGCAGACACAGGTAATTTGTAAACACAGGATGTTAACCCTTTGTCTGCCTCCATGAAAGCAGGAATTAGACACACTGCAGATTTATTGCAGGAGTTCTGTGGGTTGTAACAAAGAAATGTTTTTTCTGTAAAGGTTATTATGCTGTTGCTTATCTTTTAGAACAGAGAGAAAGTTCTGAGATCATGTCCACTTTAAAATCTTACCTTACATGAAAGCCACTGGCAGACTTTAACCATTCACAATTATGCATGTAAAAAAACATTTAAAAATAATCCGGAATGTACATGCCATGAAGTTATCAATTAAAGAAGGACTGTAATGAAAATAATGTAATTAATAAAATTGCTTATTTTTTTTACAATATTAATTTTGAATGATTCAGTCGCCAGTCAGTGTTTGTCCATTGTAAAATCTCTTATCACCCCGAATTGCCATCCTGAAATTTATTGCAGGAGGCGACATCTTTATTGCTGTCAGGTGCAGCTCTGTGGAATGTTTGTTTACTGAAACTTCTAAAGCCAAAAAAAAATATACCTGGCCCCCCAGAATACTATGGGAGGAGAATTCCACATAGCTAAACAGCCTAGGCTAAGCACTGAGAGGGCGAGGCTACATACAATATACAGCAATATATAGATGTAGGAAGTGTTTCTGATGCTGAAACCAGGAAAATTGCTGTAAAAGAATGTATTATAATTTATTGCATTCTACAATATGTCACTACAGTGCTTCTGTAATTATGGCAGCATGGCAGTGAAGCAGAGAGCACTCTCACCCTGCAGTGCTATAGTCCCCAGTTCAGTTCTGGGCCAGGACACCTTCAGCATGGAGTGTGTATGTTCTCCCTGTGTCTGCATGCGTTTACTCCAGGCATTACGGTTTCCTCCCACATCTCCAAAGGGCTATGTTTCCACTGCAGCCGATTCACAGCGTCTCCCCTCATGCAAATGCCTATTATTATTATTTATTATTTATTATTTATATAGCGCCGACATATTACGCAGCGCTGTACAGTGTATATATATATTGTCTTGTCACTAACTGTCCCTCAAAGGAGCTCACAATCTAATCCCTACCATTGCCATATGTCTATATTATGTAGTGTAAGTACTGTAGTCTAGGGCCAATTTTTTTAGGGGGAGCCAATAAACTTATCTGTATGTTTTTGGAATGTGGGAGGAAACCGGAGTGCCCGGAGGAAACCCACGCAGACACAGAGAGAACATACAAACTCTTTGCAGATAGTGCCCTGCAGAGCCGGGACAAGGTCCTCCAGCACCCAAGGCTGAGACACCAAAGTGCGCCCCTCCATCCCTGCCACCCCAGCTGTCACACACTGATTGCTATTAGACTAAGAGGCCCCCATGGGCCCACAACCTCTCCAACACCTTAATCTCTAGATATCTGGCTTGCAGTCACTGCCATGTATCCCCTTTTCTATTTCTTTCTGCTTCAAACACAATTAGGAATGACAGCTGAATGAATTCTGCGCCCCCTCCTACACTGCGCCCTGAGGCTGGAGCCTCTCCAGCCTATGCCCCGGCCCGGCCCTGGTGCCCTGGCTGGGATTTGAACCAGGGACCCAGCGCTGCAAGGCGAGAGAGCTAACCACTACGCCACCGTGCTGCCCTTAAAGTTAAAAGACAGCTTCTGAATTGCATGCAGGAAAAAAAGTAATGCTTGCTGCAGTTTTCTTGCCTTGCATCCAAATTCCCATAGCCATGCAAATTTGTATCAGAATAGGTGTTGGAGATGGATGCAGCACCCTGATGGAGACACAGCCTCTATTATAAGGATATATGACTATTGTAGGGATTAGATAGTGAGCTCCTCTGAGGACAGTCAGTGACATGTCTTTGTACTGTATATACTCAAATACAAGTCGACCTCGTGTATAACTCGACTCCAATATTCAACCCTCTTAAGCTGGAATTTTTATTGACTTAAGTATAAGTCTACCCTGAAAAGTTAATGGCTGCACTTTGGGTTCTGGAGGGGTTAATGACTGCACTGCATACAGTATTGCAGCCGTTAAAGCCAATGGGTACCGCTAATAAAAAAAAAAAGTCAGATGCTCACCTAAGGAGAGGGAAGGCTCGGTCCTAATAAACCTTCCCTCTCCTCTCCCGGTGCCCTCGGTGCTGCGCTGGCTCCCCCGTTCGCGTCCGCCGCCGCAGGGACTTCAGGGGTCTTCGGGAGCACTCAGGCTTTCGAAGGCGGGCCGCTCCGAACTACGTACGCGCGAGCGCGTCATAGAGGGCGCTCGCGCAT
The DNA here is from genome assembly GCF_040937935.1 of Hyperolius riggenbachi. Classification (NCBI taxonomy): domain Eukaryota; kingdom Metazoa; phylum Chordata; class Amphibia; order Anura; family Hyperoliidae; genus Hyperolius; species Hyperolius riggenbachi. The sequence goes on from NC_090654.1 coordinate 48,974,658, forward strand.
GCGTAGTATGGAGCGGCCGCGTCCTCGGGAGCCCAAATGCTTCCGAAGGCTTCCGAAAGCTCCCTTCAGCATGCGGAAGTGGCAGTATTTGACCAAACTGGTCGAATACTGCCACGGGGGATCCTGCGTGGGACCGGGCACCGAGAGAGGAGGGGGAAGGCTCATTAGGACTGAGCCTTCCCTCTCCTTAGGTGAGTATCTGACTTTTTCTTTTTTAATCCGGTAAACATTCACTTTAACCCCTCCTGTCCCTTAAGTGCAGCCAATACCTCCTACAGGCCCCCAAGTGCTGCAATTATTCACTCCCTTTTAAGCAGCTCAGTATTTTCCCCCTGCCCTTTCCTTGTTAATTTGTGTGGCCAGGACTTTCAGACCTGTGTTGTCTTGACATTTCCTTTATCAAGAAAGTGTCACTTACCACAGGGTAAATTGCTGCAAATGGGAATGTCACTATTAGTACACACATTACTCAGTGTGCTCAGTGTTGCCTGTGACTCATGTACAAGTCGACTCCTATACTTTTATGAAGTGAATCAGATCTAAATTTCTAAGACTTATACACGAGTTTATACTGCTACACAAGTGTAACGATCGGTGTCGGCACACAGAGAGAATCTGATTATTGGTGATCTGCAGTATCACCAAGAATACAGATATATACCTGATTATTAATGATCTGCAGAATCACCAATAATACAGATATAACTAACCTCTGGACACCTATGTAATGTGAGTGTTTGGTGCAACAGTAATGACTTTGAGTGGGACCACCCGAGGAGCAGGTGGTCCTTGGCCATATGGGAGTTACCTCCCTCTGATAAGTGCAAAGACCTTTCAGCAGCCTGAGACGTCCAAAGGGGTGGAGCCCCAGGCTGAATAGCAGAAAGGCCCTGAGGCTAAGGGCCCTTTTCCACTAGCAGTCGCTAGCGTTCACGCTGAACGCTAGCGATTGCTGAATCGCAAAGCTAAAAAATTACAGGCGATTTCCCGACGTTTGTGGCCACGATTTTGCTATGCTATGCACTGCATAGCAAAATCGCGGCAAATATCGCTCCGCCGCGCGTTCGCGTTCCTGTAAAAAACGAATCGCGGTAGTGGAAATGACCTACCGCGATTCCTATGTTAAAAAGCAAACCGTAGCGATTGTATAATCGCTAGCGGTTTGCGACTTTCCGATTCAGCCAGCGCAAACGCGCTAGTGGAAAAGGGCCCTAAGTGACACCTAGAAGGTGGGCGTTACAAGCAGGTCTGGAGACTAATCTCTCAATGGAGAGGGATAGCTCTCAAGGTCGGGCGGGCCAGGTCGGCAACACACGAGCAGATAAGGTACAGAGACAGAAGGTTGATTCGGTAACCAGGGACAGGCAGGTTTGGCAACAGGGTATGAGATATGCATAGGTACCGAATCAGAAAGCAGAGGGATAGTCAAGAATGCAGAAGGTCATAACAGATATCAAACAATGCCTAGTCTTGGGTGTGAAGTCCGTGGTCTCAACACCCTGGAACTAGTCTGAAGTATAATATGATGGTACACAGTATCCCTAGTCTTGGGTGTGAGGTCCGTGGTCTCGACACCCTGGAACTAGTCTGAAGTATAACACAATGATAACACAGAATCCCTAGTCTTGGGTGTGAGGTCCGTGGTAGTGTTGGGCGAACACCTGGATGTTCGGGTTCGGGAAAGTTCGCCGAACATGGCCGCAATGTTCGGCATGTTCGGGCCGAACCCCGAACTCCCCGAACATCCCGCTTGTAGGGGCCCTATGGGGTCGCAGGCATAAGGGGGGAGCATGCCCCGATCGCGGGGGGGGTCGGAAATTCCCCCCACCCCCTCCGCTAGCGCTCCCCCCTCTGCCCGCTTCCCCATACAAAAGTTGCAAGAAGTACCTGTGTCCGGGTGGTAGTGGGTGGCTGTCTGGCTGGCAGTGGGCGGCACTATGCAGTGACTAAATGAGGAGGAGGAGTCCGGAGAGTGACGCGTTGAGGGAGGCCGGGCAGCGGGCGGTTCAGCAGTAGTACTGCTGAACCGCCCGCTGCCCGGCCTCCCTCAACGCGTCACTCTCCGGACTCCTCCTCCTCATTTAGTCACTGCATAGTGCCGCCCACTGCCAGCCAGACAGCCACCCACTACCACCCGGACACAGGTACTTCTTGCAACTTTTGTATGGGGAAGCGGGCAGAGGGGGGAGCGCTAGCGGAGGGGGTGGGGGGAATTTCCGACCCCCCCCGCGATCGGGGCATGCTCCCCCCTTATGCCTGCGACCCCATAGGGGGGCCGTATTCGGTCGAACAGGGCCCTGTTCGGCCGAACAGGGGCCCTGTTCGGCTAGTAATTTGGCAGTTCGGGCGAACGCGAACAGTTTGGCCGAACACCACCAGGTGTTCGGCCGAACTCGAACATCACCCGAACAGGGTGATGTTCTGCAGAACCCGAACAGTGGCGAACACTGTTCGCCCAACACTAGTCCGTGGTCTCAACACCCTGGAACTAGTCTGAAGTATAACACAATGATAATACAGAATCCCTAGTCTTGGGTGTGAGGTCCGTGGTCTCGACACCCTGAACTAGTCTGAAGTATAACACAATGATAATACAGAAGTAATCTGGCTCAGTGTAAATTCCCAGGTCCTCCTGGTTCAAACACACTGTGGGATCTGACTATGGTCTGAGTGCTTTCACGTAAGTGTTTGCAACGGCAGACAACTTGAGACTGACCAGCAATAGGTATATATAGAGCGTCGCTCTCCGGCGCCACCCACCGCTGATCAACCAATGGCCACTAGTTCTGGGATTAGCTGACCAACCTTGTCAGCTGATCCCTCCTCATTTGGCATAAAGGTTCTGCCTCTCAGCGCGCGCGCGCGTATTCCTCAGTCTGTGTGCACTAACAGGCCCAGCCACCTCAGACGCACGCTGCTGCGTGCAAACCGCCGCGCTGGACGCTGAATCAGCCGCCTCGCCGCCAGTCTGCGCGGCGGCTTCTCCGCAATCTCTTACAACAAGATGTCAGTACTATATAAATACATAATAATATGGTAGGACATTAGACTATGACCATGGTAGGGATTAGATTGTGAGCTCCCCTGAGGACAGTCAGTGACATGACTATGTATTCTGGCGCTGGCAGTTTTTATTAAAAGTTAGGTGTAATGGGGAAAGGGGTGTCTTTAAGGTTTAGCAGCTGGTGGTGGTGGGGGGGGGGTTAAGAGGGGTATTTTAAAGTGTAACTGTCGGGCATGAAATCAAAAATCAATTTTTTATTTCTGTCTGGTAATAAGGATGCTAACCAGGCAATCCAGAAGTTAAAATCACTATTACTTTTCTTGTTGATAAATGATCATTCCCCAGTTTACTTGACTCTTATTTAGTACACACAAAATTTGGTACACAAAAAAGAAGTTGCAGGGCATGCTGGGTTGTCCTGTTTTGCTTCTCTACTTCCCCCTCAGACTTAACTAATGCAGCCTGATTGGCTGAAGCCTCTTTCCCTCCTGTTTTCCCCTTCCACGCCTCTGTTCCTCTCTGATTGGCCAATATTTCTCATGCTGAGAAAGTGCACTTTCTATAGTGAAGGGCGGGCAATTCATACACAATCTGGCAGAGGAGAGTAAGGTAGGAAATTACATCAAGATTGGCTTCAAAATAGCCACACTTAAAATGGGAAATGCTAAGAAGGATTTTCTCTTTTTTTTACTGTAGAAAAATCACTAAAATCAAAACGTGTACAGCACAATATTATTATTATTATTATTTAGTATTTATATAGCGCCGACATATTACGCAGCGCTGTACAGTGTGTATATATATATATATATATATATATATATATATATATATATATACATATGTTATGTACGGAGAGCAAGTATTTACCTACTTATATATGTGTTGTTGTTTTTTCTGAGAAAGTGTGGCTGACAGCTCCTCTTTAAAGAGACACTGAAGCGAGAATAATTCTCGCTTCAGAGCTCATAGTTAGCAGGGGCACGCGTAACCCTGCTAAAACGCCGCTATCCCGCGGCTAAACGGGGGTCCCTTCACCCCCAACCCCCCCCCCCGCAAAATCAACGTCTCAATTTTGCTGCTCCTAGAGGCATGGCTAACGGCTGCAGCCCTGCCTCTAGTCGTGTCTATCAGCGGCGCATCGCCGCCTCTCCCCCGCCCCTCTCATTGAAGGAAGACTGAGAGGGGCGGGGGAGAGGCGGAGATACGCGCTAACAGACGCGTGTGGGGCAGGGCTGCGGCGGTTAGCCCTGCCTCGACCAGGAAGAGATCCCCGGCTGCTCGGAGGGGATTTGTGAGGTAAGGGGCCCCCGTTTAGCGGCACGATAGCGGCGGTTTAGCAGGGGCACACATGCCCCTGCTAACTATGAGCTCTGAAGCGAGATTTATTCTCGCTTCAGAGTCTCTTTAAAGAGAACCCGAGGTGTGTTTAAAGAATGTTATCTGCATACAGAGGCTGGATCTGCCTATACAGCCCAGCCTCTGTTGCTATCCCAAACCCCACTAAGGTCCCCCTGCACTCTGCAATCCCTCATAAATCACAGCCATGCTGTGAGGCTGTGTTTACATCTGTAGTGTCAGTCTCAGCTGCTCCCCCGCCTCCTGCATAGCTCCGGTCCCTGCCCCTGTCCCTTCCCTCCAATCAGCAGGGAGGGAAGGGATGCAGGCGGGGACTGGAGTTCTGCAGGAGGCGGGGAGAGCAGCAGACTGACACTATAGAGATAAACACAGCCAGCTCTGACAAGCTGTTTGTCAGCAGCGTGGCTGTGATTTACGAGGGATTGCAGAGTGCAGGGGGACCTTAGGTGTGTTTGGGATAGCAACAGAGGCTGGGCTGTATAGGCAGATCCAGCCTCTGTATGCAGATAATATTCTTCAAACCCACCTCGGGTTCTCTTTAAGGATCGGAGTCAATGGTTTTTTAAAGGTTGGCATCAGTGGGAGGAGGGGGGTGTAGACATTGGCAGAGGGAGGGCTCTGTGTGAGAATAGGGTTAAGTTTAGCTACAGTCAAAAATATTTTAAAGGAATTCTGAGACTGAAGCCTGGTGCACACCATGCAATTTTCAGATAGATGAGTTTTCTTGGGGGAAAAAAAAGTCACAGAATCAATCAGACGATGCGCTCCTCTGAAGAGCATCATTTAAAAGTTGCCAAAACATTTGTAAAACCCTTTATCTGATCCTGCAGCCTGCGGCTCCATGTCTGAGTCTGTATCAGTTACCTCATACCGCGTATTGCCTCCTACAGTCTGGCAGGTAGTAATGATACCAATAAGAGAGGGGGATTCTTCACAGATAAATTATGAGGAGAAATTGGAGGAGCTAATAGATATCCCGCCATTCCTGAAGTGTGAGATCACGGAGGGCGTCTGATTGACCGCCCACCTCTTACCTGAGGCCACGGAAGGGAAAAGAATCGCTTACTGAGGACTTCAAAGCCGAAAGAGATACAATGAAGATGCTTCTGCTTTGTTTGAAACGACTAGGGAGTTATCAGGCCACTTTGTGGAGGGATTTCCACAAGAACTTTCATCTGGCAGCGCAAGTGCCAATTACTGTGCTCTGAAATTTTCCATCTGTGAGGGAAACATCCAGAGGAACCAGGACTGATTCTTTTACAAGACTTGGCTGTTAGATGTTTTTTCACAAACATATTTAAAGGGAATTTGAAGTGAAAATAAACTTATTAAATAATGAATTGTATGTGTACTGCAGCTAAGAAATAGAACATTAGTAACAAAGAAACAAGTCTGATATCGTTTCCAGTACAGGAAGAGTTAAAGAAACTTCACTTGTTATCTATGCAAAAGAGCTTCTCTGAGCTCCACCACCAAATTGGTCCCTGATTTCTGGAGCACTATACTGTACATCAAAGAAACAGTGACAGACACCTTCAGATAAGGTTCAGTGAGAAGAGAAGTTCAAAGGGTCATTTGCTCTGCAAACCACACTCTGTATAAGACAGAGCAAACTGCAAATATGACAATATGATGCAATGCTATGCAACGCTATGTAACTGAAAATAAAAATATGAGACTAATCTTTTTGCTACTAATGTTCTATACCTTATTAGAAATGGCACTAACGGTTCGCCGGAGAACGGTTCCTGGCAAACTTCCACAGTTTGCGATCGCGGAGAACCGCAAACTTTTCCGGAAGTTCGATTCGGCCCCTTAGTGCATCATGAGGGCCAACTTTGACCCTCTACATCACAGTCAGCAGACACATTGCAACCAATCAGGCTACACTCCCTCCTGGAGCCCCACCCCCGTTATAAAAGGCAGGCAGCGTCAGGCTTTTCACTCACTCGTGTGCCTGCAGTAATTAGTGAAGGGATAGCTGCTGCAGACTCTCATAGGGAAAGCTTAGTTAGGCTCTTGTAGGCTTCTTAGCTTGCTCCTTGCTGATTCTTATTGCTAAAAAAGCACCCCTCAACAGCTCTTTTGAGAGCTAATCTTGTTCTTGTGATCTATTTTTTTTTCTGTGTGTGTGTCCCACTGACACTTGTGTTGCATAGACAGCCTTGGTAATTCCTACTGTGTGTGCCACTGCCAGGCCCAGCACATTCAGTGACTACTACCTTTGTGTGTGACAAGTGCACATTGTAATACCTACTGCATATATCTACCTGTTGTTCACTGTGCACCCACCCACCCACCTACGTGAGCGCACGCAGTGTCACTGTGCCTGTCCGGTACCTGTCTGTGTGTGACAGGTGCACATTGTAATACCCACTGCATATACCTACCTGTTGTTCACTGTGCACTCCATGCATACCTGTTCACTGCACCTCTGTGACTACAAATTGTATTACTCAAGTCAGTGCATACCTTTCACTTCATCCCCCTCCCGGTATGGACAAAACAGACAAAAAAGGTAGAGGCAGACCAAGAGGAAGGCCACCCGGCAGGTCTGTGCAAGGTCGTGGTAATGTGATTTCGTGTAGCCCTGGACCAAAGTACAGTGCTCAGAAGAAGGCATGTCCCATCAACTTCCAAGATAGTCAGGACGTGGTTGACTATTTAACACAGAACACCTCATCTTCCGCAGCCACCAGCGCTACACCAAGTACCACATCTACTACATTTGACAGTTCGCAGGAGTTATTTGGTGGGGAAAGCACTGATGCACAGCCATTATTGTTACAACCAGATGAAGGCGCTAAGCAAGTTACACAACCTCATATGTCTGAGTTAGGCGACACTATGGACGTAACGTCTGAGGCAAACGAAGCTGGGCAGGATGATTATGATGATGACGATTATACGGATCCCACGTATGTTCCCAATAGAGGAGATGAACAGGGGGACAGTTAATACAATGACAGTTAATACAATGCAATAACATTTCTATAGCGCTTTTCTCCCGTAGGACACAAAGCGCTTAGGCTCTCTCAGATTCAGTAATTGGTAGTAGGATGAAGTATTCACACAACAAAAGTTATATTTCTGCAAATGCCAAACTGAACAGGTGGGTTTTCAGTCTGGATTTAAACACATCCAGGGATGGAGCTGTCCTGACCTGTTGAGGTAAGGAGTTCCAAAACGTAGGGGCAGCATGACAGAAGGCTCTGGGACCAAAAGTTTCAAAGTGGACTCTGGGTATTACTAGATTATTAGAACCTGTGGATCTGAGAATGTGGGGATTGCTACGCAGCTGCAACATTTCTTTCATGCATCCAGGGCCCAGATTATTCAGTGATTTAAATGTCAGTAGGCAGTTCAGAGGGGAGTATGAGGAGACGAGTTCTTGAAATAAGCAGGGGAAGCTCGTCCTCAGAAACAGCTGGTGTCAGTGTCCGGTGCCATGTATCGCCACCTATGTATAGCCAGCCAACCTGCCCTTCAACATCAGCTGCTGATGCCACCATAATGCCATTACCCCAGGGGGGCTCAGCGGTTTGGAAATGTTTTAGTCTATCTGCCTCAGATCGGAGCAATGCCATCTGTTCTCTCTGCCTCCAAAAATTGAGCCGTGGAAAGGCCAATACCCACGTAGGGACAATTGCCTTACGAAGGCACATGGAGAAAAGGCACAAACTGCAATGGGTAGAGCAACGGAGCAAAAGCAGCACACAAAAGAAAAGCCACCCTCCTTCTACTCTTCCTCCTTCAGGTGCATCATCTTCAGCCGCTTTCTCCCTTGCACCTTCACAGCCACCATCCTCCACTCCGCCTCTGCCCTTGAGCGGTTCCTGCTCCTCTGCCCACAGCAGCCAGGTGTAGTGGAAGTAGCCAATTTCTGCAAGTCACCCCCTTGCCCGGCGTCTGACAGCTGGCTTGGCGGAACTGTTAGCTCACCAGCTGTTACCATACCAGCTGGTGGGCTCTGAGGCCTTCTGTAAATTTGTGGCCATTGGGACACCGCAGTGGAAGATGACAGGCCGCAATTATTTCTCTAAAAAGGCGATACCCAAACTGTACCGTGAAGTTGAGAGGCAAGTGGTGTCATCGCTGACACAGCGTTGGGTCAAGGGTCCAAATGACCACGGATGCCTGGTCTGCCAAGCACAGTCAGAGCAGGTACATTACTTACACAGCCCATTGGGTCAACCTGGTGACCGATGGCAAGCAGGGAGTACGTGGCTGTGCGGCGGACCTAGTTGTGACACCTCCACGGCTTGCAGGCAGGCTCATGCCACCTCCTCTCCTCCTGCTACATCCTCTTCGCTGTCATCATCCTCTTCTTCCTTGGCTGAGTGGCAGTTCAACTCTACTGGTGCTGTGATCTCCTCTCCAGCTACACAGCCCCAGCTCCCCAGGGTCTATGCTGCATGCCAGGTACGACGGTGTCACGCCACCTTAGACATGTCTTGCCTCAAAGCGGAGAGTCACACTGGAGCAGCTCTCCTGGCTGCTCTTAACAAACAGGTGGATCAGAGGCTGACCCCGCACCAGATGGAGATCGGCAATGTGGTGTGTGACAACGGCAGCAATCTCATTTCCGCATTGAATTTGGGAAAGATGACACATGTACCCTGCATGGCACATGTGCTGAATCTAGTCATTCAAAGATTTGTGTCAAAGTACCCAGGCTTAGAGGACGTCCTGAAGCAGGCCAGGAAGTTGTGTGGGCATTTCAGGTGGTCTTACACGGCCATGGCACACTTTGCGGAGATTCAGCGGAGAAACAAGTTGCCAGTGAGATACCTCATTTGCGATAGCCCGACTCGCTGGAATTCGACCCTCCTTATGTTCTCTCGCCTGCTAGAACAGAAAGCCGTCACCCAGTACCTCTACAATTTCAGCAGAAGGACACAATCTCGGAAGATGGGGATGTTCTGGCCCAACAACTGGACACTCATGCGAAATGCATGCAGGCTCATGCGGCCGTTTGAGGAGGTGACCAACCTGGTGAGTCGCAGTGAAGGCACCATCAGCGACTTGATCCTGTACGCTTACTTCCTGGAGCGTGCCGTGCGTAGAGTGGTGGATCAAGCTGTGGAGAAGCATGAAGAGGAACAATTACGGGAGGAAGCATTGTGGGATACATTTTCATCAGAAACAGATGTTTCCTCAACACCTGTGGCAGCACAGAGGGGGGAGGAGGAGGAGGAAGAGTCGTGTGGGGAAGAGGAGTCAGACTTGGATGATGAGGAAGGTGTTTCTTTGGAGAAGGAGCAGGCGGCAGAAGAACAACCGCAGCAGGTGTCGCAGGGGGCTTGTGCTGCTTAACGTTCCCGTGGTATTGTTTATGGCTGGGGGGAGGAGGAGGACTTACGAGACGTCACTGGGGAAGAGCAAGAGGAGATGGATGGTACGTCTGGATCCAACTTTGTGCAGATGGCGTCTTTCATGCTGTCCAGCCTGTTGACGCATGCACAGTGAGCGGCTGTGGGCGTGCAGCTGCAGGGCCGCACTCATGCATGAAGAGGTGGGAAGTGGTGATGTGCAAGAGCATCCTGAAGGACATCGTGGATTTGTGGGAAGCCTCTGGAGGACACCGAGGTTTCCCTCTCCTAAGGTAAGTATTTAACTTTTGACTCAAGGTTCACCTTGGGTTTTCTTTGACCAACACAAAGCTAGTGGTAATATTAGGCCTCTGCCTTTTATTGGAGTTTCAAAGTAACATTTAACGTGTGATAAAACCTTAACTATTCATTTATTATCCAACCAACAGTAGTTAATGAACAGTTCGGGACATTAAAGGGACACTTAAGTCAAACAAAAAAAAGAGTTTTACTCACCTAGGGCTTCCAATAGCCCCCTGCAGCTGTCCGGTGCCCTCGCCGTCTCCCTCCGATCCTCCTGGCCCCGCCGGCAGCCACTTCCTGTTTCGGTGACAGGAGCTGACAGGCTGGGGACACGAGTGATTCTTCGCGTTCTCAGACACATTAGCACCCTCTATGCTGCTATATGGTATATGATATATGCTATAGCAGCATAGATGGCACCATTGTGGCCAGGAACGCGAAGAATCACTCACGTCCCCAGCCTGTCAGCTCCTGTCACCGAAACAGGAAGTGGCTGCCGGCGGGGCCAGGAGGATCGGAGGGAGACGGCGAGGGCACCGGACAGCTGCAGGGGGCTATTGGAAGCCCCAGGTGAGTAAAACTCTTTTTTTTTTTTTTTTGACTTAAGTGTCCCTTTAATGTATCAGACTAAAGCATATTTTACTCAGTGGAAGAAAAATGGGCAAGTAGGTGTTGGGTGACACAACCCCCAATAAAGCGACAGAAAAAAGGAGGGGGGAGTTCAGCATCTGTGAAGAAACTGGCTGATTGGAAACTGCCACACAAGAATACACCAAGATGGATATCACCTGATTGGATCCAGTTCAAGCACACAGTCCAATCAGAGCTGGGGGCAACATTGCCCAGTCATAGAAGCAGGGCTGGATTTCTGGAAAGGCCGGAGCCTTGGGTGGCTACAACCCAAGGGGGCACCTGAACATAAAAAAGGAGGCTGAACATGGGAAACAACATATGAAAAAGGGAAACTGATGCCCAAAGGAGCTGTTCATGAAGTAGAGGGACTGCAGTACATGGATGATACACATGGAAGCAGGAATGGGAGGCTGTTGCTGTACATGAAAGGGGAGCCACAACATACTTGGCCTAGGGGCACAAAAAGTAAAAATCTGCCCTTGGCAGGGATGGATTTACCATAAGGCACGTGCCTACAGGCGCCTGGTGATAGAAAGGCGGCTCACTTCCCTCCCCGAGCGCCTCCCTCCCTCCTTCCCTATGCTAAGTCCTAATGAGAGTATAAATGAGAGGTTACCCACCCTGCTCTCTGCATTCCACTGATGAGATCTCCCTTCAGTCAGGGGCACCTCTAGCTACTTAATCCTGAGGTTCCTCTAGCTACCCAATACTTGGGGCAACTCTAGCTACTTAATACTGAGGGTACTTCTGTCTACCTAATACTAAGGGGAACCTGTAGCTACCTATGACAGGCAAGGGAAGAAGTGACAGCTGGGACAACCAACACAGTTGTGGCGCAGTTTGGTGGGGATTTGCAGGTTCATGGAGGGCAAAGTCTAAGGTGCCAGGACATCTGGGCCTATAGGCTCCTGTAAGGTAAATCCGGGCCTGCTTAGAAAAGTATTACTGATCAGGAGGTGATTTCCAGTGGATGTGGCATATTTATTGTTTATTTTACGAGTACACTTGTCCTTTGCAGTTGCCCTGCAGACTAACCTGCAACATGTGTGTGCCACGTCTCTCCACGTTACCGCGCCTGCGAACATCAAACGCGCACAAGACTTTTTACTTCCCAGAAAAAATGGCATATGGATGCTAGCCTGACATGAATTTCAACAGATTCCAAGAATTCCGCTTCATAAACAACCGTGTGGAGATGGATGTCACATCCTCCGCCGTGTGCTCAGGATGACCCCTTCCCACAGGCGGACAGGGCCGCAGATAAGGGGCGAGGCTTCTGTGAGAGACACAACTTTGCATTTGTCTAATAATCTTAGTTTACTAATGGACCCAGGCCACTGCTTTGTATGACTTGTGAGGTCTGACCCCAGTCAGTTGGGATTATTTCTGCTGCCAAAACTGTGCGCTCATACAAACACTGACTTATTACATCTGGTGGGGACTGACCTGCTGTCTGACACGCGCAACAAATATTTGTGTGAAGCTTGGCTATAAAAAGAATGTTGATATAATTCATTTTTGTCTCTTTAAAGTGGGCTAGACTCAGAACTTCCTCTCTGCTCTAAAGCATTAGCCACAGCATCATAACCTTTAGGCTGGGAACACACTAGGCAGTGCAGGAAAGGTTGCGTTTTGCTGCATATGCGTTTGTGCATTTTTAGTGCGTTTTCTGTGTTCACGGTTTTTCCCACCACACTCGCGTTTTTCTTGCATTTTGCATGCGTTTTAATGCGTTTTATACACATCACTAGGAAGTCAACAGAAAGCGGAAATACATCATCAAAAACTTGTCTTAAAAAAAAAATAAAAAAAATAACGCACATAAAAATGCATGCAAAACGCATACAAAATGCACTACATCGCAATACTTCGGCATCACCATTGACTTTCATTATGTACGTTTTTGATGCGTTTTGGAAAAATATGTAACAAAACCAGCATTTTTAAAAACGCACATTTCTAAATGCAAACATATGCGTTTTTCATGCGGCCCATTGACTTGCATTAGGTGCGTTTCTGCCTAGTGTGTTCCCAGTGGTCACACTTAGGAAAGTGCCACAACGCAAAAATCGCACATGAAAACACACATAATGTATCTGTTTGGAGCGAACGTTAAAAAAGGGCGCCGGGAAAAAAGGGCGCACGGTTTTAAATGATAAGCATGAATAACGTTTAAAAAATAAATTGTGCTATATATCGTTTAAAAATAATGTTTTATAAAGTTATAAATCATTAAATAATGTGTATGAAATCGACAATTATAAAAACGTTAATCTTCCGTTTAAAAAGTGAAACGTATAACGTTTAAAAAAAAAATACTAAGTAACCTTCCCTGTACCTACCCCTAACCCCTAGACCCCCCTGTTGGTGCCTAAACCTAAGACCCCCCTGTTGGTGCCTAAACCTAAGACCCCCCTGTTGGTGCCTAAACCTAAGACCCCCCTGTTGGTGCCTAAACCTAAGACCCCCCTGGTGGTGCCTAAACCTAAGACCCCCCTGGTGGTGCCTAAACCTAAGACCCCCCTGTGATAAGCATTAATAACGTTTTAAAAAATATTGTGCGGTTTTTCGTTTAAAAATAATGATTTAAAAAAGAAAAATTTTTACAATTTTTCATTTATAAATAATGTTTTAAAAAATATTGTACTGTTTTTCGTTTAAAAATAATGTTTAGAAAATTATAAATCATTATCAATCAATTATAAATCATTAAATAACGTGTAATCATGAGAAGCAGTTATAAAACATTAAAAGTCTCCGAGCGCCGCTTTTAAAACGTTATTTTTCTCCGGCGCCCTTTTTTCCTGTTGGGCGCCGATTAAACGATATTTATTATGGGAGTGAATGGCGGCGCCCTTTTTGTCCACCTGCCTCATGCGCCCAAATTTCCTGCTTCCCTGTTTGGACCCTTTTCCACATGCAAGCGCAATCACAAATACGTTTACAATTGCAAAAGCTTATTTTTCCACTTGCTGCGATTGCGCTGTGAACCATCGAGAGTGAAATGCGATTGAACCAATAATCGTGCAGCCCGACAATTGCGATTTGCGAATTATTGAAATGCGATAATCTAAAAGTGAATCTAGCGCTAGCGGTCAGCAGGTTCCATTTCATGCAAATTTTGGGATGCAATTGTATGCGAAGTAAAATCTCAGCCTGCTGCATTTTTCCACAGTCGCTTTGCCAATAATACATTTTTCACCTAAAAATACATGTAAAATATTTCATGAGATAACCAGGCAAGGAGTGATAATTAATAAGAAAAGTTTTGTGAATCAATTCCAAGGTTTGTATGTATGCAACTGTCCCTGCCAAAGCAGGATCACCCTCCAGGCAACCTAGGCAGCTGCCTGGGACCTAGTGGGTGTCAAAGGGTTCACCTGCCACCTTCTCTGACCTCTCTCCACTTCAGCTTACCAAAAGGACCACATGGGGCCCCAAATCCACTACCTTGCCTAGGGCCCCATGACATCTAAAAGCGGACCTGAACTCAGAACTTCCTCTCCACTGATGTTGATCCAGGGATTTTATCTGATTACCATCTGGAGTGGGGAAGGAATTTTTTTCCCTTTTGGGGCTAATAGGACCATGCCTTGTAAGGGTTTTTCGCCTTCCTCTGGATCAACAGGGATATGTGAGGGAGCAGGCTGGTGTTGTACTTTGTTCTCTGGTTGAACTCGATGGACGTTTGTCTTTTTTCAACCCAAATAACTATGTAACTATGTAGCTTTAAAAGATACACAACAGTATAATAACCTTCTAAAGAAAAACATTTCCTTGTTACAGCTGATCCAAATCCTGCAAAGAATCTGAAAAGCAGACATATTATTAACATCCTGTGTTTACCAATTTGCTACTCTGCCATTGCAGAAGAAATGCCTGATCTGACACAGCTGAGAGATCAAATTACAACTTGTGCTTGGTCACAGATTAGTGAGAATTAGACAGGCTAAACCCTTTAAATACATACAGGGTTCATTTCTATATACAGGTAGTCCCTGACTTACGAACAACCCTAGATACGAATGGTATTGGTTCAGTGTTTCCATGGGAACAAGCCCCCCCAAAAAAATTCACGTAGTTTTTGAAAAAAATTGATTTTTTAAATTCAAAGAAAAAATGGCTTTTAACCACTTAAGCCCAACTGGACGAGATTTCTCGTCCAGTTGGGCTGCGCGCACTCCCGCGGGTCGCGCGCGCTCCCGCGGGCCCCCCTGTGCGCGCCCCCGCTGCTGGCCGCTAGCCCACCGATCAGTGAAATGGATTATAAATCCCTTTCGCTGATCGGACCCCCCCGGAGAAAAGCCGACAGTGTCTCTTCAGGCGGCTTTTCTGAGCTCTGGTCTCCTTTCTTCTGCCTGGGAGCGAGATCAATCGCTCCCAGGACTTTTTGATTCTGTGGCCAAATAGCAAATTACACCTAAAAAAAAAAAGTTTTAAAAATAAACATATAAATATATTAAAAAAAACCCTGTTTACCTCCCACACCAAAAAATACCCACATACAAGTTTAAATTAAAAAAAAAAAAAATTACAATAATAAAAAAAAAAAAAAAACATAAATAGTTACCTAAGGGTCTGAACTTTTTAAATATGCATGTCAAAGGAGTATATCAATATGATTTAATAAATTATGGGCTTCTAAACAGTGATGGACGCAAAATGGAAAAAATGCACCTTTATTTCTAAATAAAATATTGTCGCCATACATTGTGATAGGGACATAATTTTAATGGTGAAATACCCGGGGCATATGGGCAAATACAATACGTGAGTTTTAATTATGGAGGCATGTATTATTTTAAAACTATAATGGCTGAAAACTGAGAAATAATGAATTTTTTCCATTTTTTTCTTATTCTTCCTGTTAAAATGCATTTACAGTAAAGTGGCTCTTAGCAAAATATACCACCCACAGAAAGCCTAATTGGTGGCGGAAAAAACAAGATATAGATCAATTAATTGTGATGAGTAGTGATAAAGTTATTGGCAAATGAATGGGGGGTGAAAGTTGCTCGGATGTAAAAAAATTTCAACCCTTCGGGCTTAACTTGTATAAGCAGGTACAGAGGGCAGAGGTGGCACAGAGGGGGACACTGGAGGCACAGGGGGGCACAGAGGAGGTGCAGGGGACAGAGATAGCAAATTTTTCCGACTTAAAGGGAAGGTTCAGGGACTATGAGAAAAAATAAAAAACCTTATCCACTTACCTGGGGCTTCCTCCAGCCTGTGGCAGACAGGAGGTGCCCTCGGCGCCGCTCCGCAGGCTCCCAGTGGCCGACCCGACCTGGCCAGGCCGGCGGCGAGGTCGGGCCTCTTCTGCACTCCATTGTGCGTTCCACGCCGGCGTGCTGACGTCATCGGACGTCCTCCGGGCTGTACTGCGCAGGCTCAGTAGTTCTGGTTAAGAACGAACCTACAGTCCCTATCTGGTTAGTTAACCGGGGACTACCTGTACAGTATTTTCCTTCTGTCCTGTGCAAGAGTTCAGGTCCACTTTAATCCATCTCTGGTCCCTACATTTTGTGTCTGAGAAATACAGAGGAGAAATATTATCAAAACTGTAAGGCTTTTAATCTACTCCAACAACAGGCCATTTCCTACTTAATATTGGGCAAGATCAAATGTATCTAAATTACGGAATGATAGTATCACTTGTAGGCGGCCACAAGATATCTATTGATCTCTATTTGGAAAAATCCAGATATCCCTTCAACTATGCAAACTTTTAATCTCTCAGGCCTCGTTCACATTGCGTTCAGCTAGCGCCTCCGTGCGTGGTGGGCTTTTTTTTCTGTGATTTTTTAAAACGTTTTCCGCCGATTTTCCGCGCGTTCGCTCGTTTTGTGGGAGTTTTTGTAAGCGCTTTTGCAGAGCACTTCCGTCTTTTGATCCAAAGAAAAATCCGGAAACAATAAATACAATGTATTTTTTTTTTAAATAAACGCTCACGCAATCGCTTGCCAAAGCGATTTTATGAGCGTTTTGCGTTTTCCCTATTCCTTTCATTTCGGCAAATCACCTCAAAAATGGCCCAAGCACCGATTTTCAAAGCGGATCGCAAACGAACCGCTCTGATATGAACGCTCTCATAGGGAATCATTGCACAAGCGTTTTCAGGGCGATTTTGAAAATCGCCCGCGCTTACATTTTTACAAAAATGCCTATAATGTGAACAAGGCCTCAGTTTTATAATTTGAAATGAGAGAAGTTAGTTAGAATGAGAGCCCAACACAAGTAGACCATAGATATCTGCTAGAATATCCTAATCGGGTCATAAGGAACCACGCATGTCCATTTTCTTAATCTTATATATGGCTTTTCAGGAAAGAGTGTTGAGGTGTGACAGATCATGTGACTAATACAGAAAGCAAGTCTCACCTACAGGATTAACTGGTGCAATCTAACAAGGGCATGAGGAGATTATGAATAGGTCTCTGCAGTATCTTAATCCTGGATATAAATTAAGGTTTTCAGCATGGTTTTTTTGTTTCAGTGATGTTACCCTGACTAGTTCTGGTGTATACTGCTCGTCTTTACATACAGAGTTCAGTTTAGATGTGTATATTATTACTTTGACATGACTCGTTTATAAGTGGGAATGGCTTGTCCATTTCTGCTATGTACAACTTTCTACAGGTATTCTTCTTGTCAGGATTGTTAGTTAGGATACTTCATTGATGTTTGGCTTAGCCAGAACGTTTTTTTCATAGAAGCTGTGATATAATCTTGATTGTAATCTGCTGTACATGAGTCTTTCTAAGGCAAGTTACAGTATTATTGCCGTTCAATGTTTTGCTCTATTTCTTGAAAATCTTCTAATAAAACTTAAAAAAGCAAAAAAAAAAACAAAAACCTGTAAGGCTTTTTTTAATGTTTATTTTTGGTTTCTTTGCAGGAATAGAAGATGATAGGGTCATCCGCCCTGTTGTTGGCGCTGCAGGCGTTAATATTTTTTCCTCAGACAGGATCAGCCCAGCAAGGTAAGCCATAGTACCGGTACAAGAGATCGTTAGTTACACAACTAATCATAAGTTACTTTTGATCAGATGTATTTATTGCTTAGTGATCTCCATGTATTTGACTATATTTTTACATATTTAAAATAAGGAACATGTTTTTGCATTCATCTTTCTTTAGTAATGAACAGAGTTGAATCAACAGAAATTCAATTAAAGGTCTTGCACAGCTTATTAAAGCCAATGGGTACCGGATTAAAAAAGAAAAAGTCAGATACTCACCTAAGGAGAGGAAAGGCTCGGTCCTAATGAGCCTTCCCTCTTCTCTCCCGGTGCCCTCGGTGCTGCGCTGGCTCCCCCGTTCGCGTCCGCCGCCGCAGGGACTTCAGAGGTCTTTGGGAGCACTCGGGCTTCCGAAGATGGGCCGCTCCATACTACGTACGCGCGAGTCCGTCATAGAGGGCGCTCGCGCATGCGTAGTATGGAGCGGCCGCGTCATCGAGAGCCCGAGTGCTCCCAAAGGCTTCCGAAAGCTCCCGAAGGCATGCGGAAGTGGCAGTATTTGACCGAACTGGTCGAATACTGCCACGGGGGATCCTGCGCGGGACCGGGCACCGGGAGAGGAGGGGGAAGGCTCATTTGGACCGAGCCTTCCCTCTCCTTAGGTGAGTATCTGACTTTTTCTTTTTTAATCCGGTAAACATTCACTTTAAGATTTGCAACTATTCTTTTTTTCACAATAAGACTAATTGCACACTTGGTGTGTTACGATTGTCTTGTGGCAGGAGAAAATGTTGCAGGACAATCGCAGCGCACCATTTCATATTTTAAACATCCTGTCAGGGATGGTTCTGGACTTTTTGCTGCCTGAGGTAAAGTTGTGATGATGAAAGCTTTTTGAAGCAAGCAGCGGCCTCCTCCTGCAGCGGGACAGGCTCACCGGGTCCCCCTCGCCGGGCCTGCTTGCAAACCTCAGATCCGCATGACCCGGCGGGGCTACCATAGCCGCGCGTATACCAGAAGAACGATAATTGCTTCCCACGATCTGAGGAAGCAGGACAGGTGAGGGGGACCCGGTGAGCCTGTCCTGCTGCATGAGGTAGCCACCGCTTGCTTCAAGAAGTTAAGCAGCGGCTTGGAAGGGAGCCGAGAGAGAGGGGGGTGGGCGGGAACGAGGGGATAGACGGGATGCCGCCACCTGAGGAAGCGGCATCACCTGGCGTCATGGTCAGCCCTGGGCAGAGTACACTAATCATGGTATTTTGTTTAGCTCTGCTCCCCTCAGTGACGTGGACAGGAAGTACGTCACTGGATTTTGAACGGTTGGTGCATGCGCACCGCTGCTGCAATAATCTAAATGGATTGTTGCGGTGCCATCAACTCCAAAGTAATTGTACACCAAGCGGTCCTGCTTGGCAATGCACTGTAGAGTCTGCTCCACCTTTGCATTGTCTGAAGCACTTCTGTTGTGTCGCACTGTGGCCCGTCTCATAGAGACTAATGGCCACTGTGGCAGGGGAACGGCGACAAGGAGCGACAGAACGCCTAAACGGGGAATAAATCTGTACAAAGTGGTAAGAAATCACTGACAAAATTAAAAGCAACAGCAACAAATACACAGTGATTATTTTCCCCAAAAAATTTTCAAAGGGAGAACCAAGTGATTTTATTCAACAATTTATAGTTAGGCAGCTTAGGCATTTGCCTAAGGGCCCTTTTACACTTAAAGTGACACTGAAGCGAAAAAAAACATGAGATAATGAATTGTATGTGTAGCACAGCCAAGACATAGAAAATTAGTAGCAAAGAAAAGAGTCTCATATTGTTTTCAAAAACGTCACTTGTTATCTATGCAAAAAAGCTTCTCTGAGCTCTCCGACCCAACATGGGTCAAGACAGTCTTGTTTTCTGAAGCACTTATACATCAAACAAACAGTGAGAGGCAGCTTCAGATAAGGTTTTACTGCAGGGGAGTTCAAAGGGTCATTAGCTCTGCTTTGGTTTTTAGTTTAAAATAGAGTGTGGTTTGCAAACTGCAAATAATAAAGAATGATGCAATGTTATAAAAAAAGCTATATAATTAAAAATAAAAATATGAGACTCTTTCCTTTGCTCCTAATGTTTTATTTATTATCCGTACTACACATACAATTCATTTATCGTAAAAAAATTTTGCTTCTGTGTCACTTTAATGTGTTGCATTTTAGTGCATTTTTTTTCTCTCCATAGCATAAGGGCCCATTCACACTTGCTGATCGCAAAATGCTAGCGTTTTGCTATGGCGATTTTGCGCAATTAATCGTGAAAAATTACCATTCACACTGGGCGATTTTTTCACGATCGCGTTTAGCGCTTCTATAGCACTGAAACGCAATCGCCGGGAAATCGCCTGAAAATGGTGCACGCCACGCATTTGCGTTTAGCGTTTTTGGGCGATTTCCGGCGATTATCGCAAATCGTCCAAGTAAGAACGGGCCCATAGGGTTTCATAGCAATAGCGCTTTCAAAAGCGCTAGTGTTTGAGCATTTTGACGAAATCGCCGGCAAAACGCTCAAGTGTGAATGGGCCCCTACATTGCGAAAAAGTTTTTCAACCTGGAGTGTGAAAGAGGCCATAGGGAAACATGGACACTTGACTGCACATCAGTTGTCCTTTCAGTTACAACTGACAGCAACTGATGTAGTGTAAAAGGACCCCAAAGTGAAGGAAGATGACAGCCAGTTCAGCAGACATGGATGCCGCATAGTTTTAAATGTTCTTGACAAAGAAAAAGGAATTTGAGGAATGTACATTTTTTGTTGATGTCAGAAGGTGTTGTTGTCACGCTCACCTGTCCACGATCCCGCCTGGGTGTCCATGTCCTCCTGTGAGTGCGCGCCGCTAGCCATGGGTTTATGCTTCTGGTTGGTGGCACGCACTAGGGATGGTCAGAAATACCAATTTCTGATTCCGATGAAATATCCACTTTCCAATAAGTATCTTACCAATTCAGAATTTTCGATTTTTCCCCGAATTTTAATTTTTTTGTTGTAAATAAAGTAAATTACCCTATCAAGCTTCAGATGTCAAAAGCCCCCTAATGACTAGGCCATTTTTTACAGTTCATCACTTCACAACTTTAACGGTTTATTGCTTGGGCATACAACTTAGCGCCAAAATTAACCACTTGAGGGCCGAGGTGTTAAACCCCCCCTAGTGACCAGGCCAATTTTTACTAAATGGGCCTCTGCAGCTTTAAGGCCTCGCCGCAGGGCCGCACAACTCAGCACACAAGTGATTTCACCCCCCTTTTCTCCCCACCAACAGAGCTCTCTGTTGGTGGGGTCTGATCATCACTCCCCCAATGTTTATTTTATTTAATTTTATTTTTTCAAATCTTTTACCCTCCCTCCCTCCCCCAGTCAGCCTATCACAGCGATTGGCTGTCATAGGCTTCAGCCTATCACAGCTGATCGCTCCTGTGTCCCCCAGGGGGACAGCCGTGTCACACTGTTGTCCCCAGTACAGCGCTGCTGTAGATCGCAGCACTGTACATAGTTATTAGACGGCGAACAGTCTCCGAGCGGGAGACTGAAGGTGGAGGTCCATCATCAGAGTGGAGATGTGCTTTCTTTGGCACGCATGCTCTCCTGCAAGCCCCATAAGCAGCCATTCACTCCAATCGGCGTGGAGCGGTCCGCAGGTAGTTAATTTTACCTCCTTTTCTTCTCACAAATAGAAATTTATTTTAAAGTTATTTGATTGCTGCTACTATTTTTATTTATTTTTAATTTTTTTTAATTAATGAATAAAGACCAACATTTTTGCAAAAAAACCCTTTTTTTTTACCCCTCCCCCCGAATAGGCCCTAGATTATGATACATACGCTACACTATACATACATAGACATTTGCCTATGGTAGAGATTAGATTGTGAGCCCCTCCGAAGGACATTTAAGTCACATGACTATACTCTGTACATCGCTAAGATGTCAGCACTATATAAATACTTCCTTAACTAATTACAAAAAAAACAGCCTGCCAGCACTGATCAGTTGCTGGCAGGCTGATCACTGGGGCCTGCTGCGTGAACTGACGGGAGCGAGCTCTCTTGCGAGCATGAGCTCCTGTCAAATCTCGTTTCTTGCGAGATGACGCATATATGCCTCGCGGAGGAACGAGAGACGCTGTCACGCTGCCATTCTGCATTGGGTGGTCGGGAAGCGGTTAATTGTAAAAAGTTGATTATAAAAATAAAAAATGCGGAATATGTTATTTTTTGCATATGTACGCTATTATGCAGGAACCGCATTTTCCAGAAAAAAGTAAATGGTAGGGGGGATGTGGGTGATCATGAAAATGGATCAGGAGGGATTAAACACAGCTGAATAGATCAAATGACAGTGGTGACTGATTAGTCACAGATGAGGGGAATTACACTTGATAAACTCTCTAAATACATACAGGGTGCATTTCTCTGTTTTCCTTTTGTCCTATGCAAGAGATCAGGTCCACTTTAATCTTAATCCGATTCTAGAGCTGCTTTCCTGTGTTGCAAGGGTTTAGAATCACATCATAAAAACCATTATCCCCCTTCACACACAAGTTTATTCCATTTTACAGTGTCTTATAAAGACTTGTGTGTTCCATGAGACGATCCTGGTTTTGTAGGCCCGGTGTGGCTGTTTGGACTGTTCAGAATGAATGGGTGTATAGATCCTTGGTATCTATCCCAACTATCTCATATGATTTCCATTCTTAAATGTTATAAAGGCCGTTCCCAAAGCAGCAAGTTTACTGAACCTTTTCATGGCCCCTTGCAGAGCGAAAATGTGCCACTACATTGTGAGTTTGCATCCCTGGGATATAGTTTGCTGTGTTGTTTGTCTCCAGGGCAGAAAATTGCCCATTTCCAAGGGATTTGTTTATTTTTTTAAAGGGTACTTCCAGCTCTGAGTGGGTTTTGGGTATAAATTAACCATTAACAAAAATAATCACCTGTACCATTCATTTCCTTGATGTTTGACGTATGGTTTCAAATTTCTAGACCCTCATTACTGCTGTTATTTTCTGAAAAGGACTTACAAAAAGAGTTCCTAGACTCCAAGCAATGCGTTACCTTACAGAGAGACCATTGGCATTGACATAAAGTCATATGTGATAAGATTCTGCAGTTAGGCCCGGGAGCACTGTAAAAAGACTACTAAATCTCTTCACAGTTTAAAGTGAATCTGAAGCCAAAACCAAACAAACAAAAAAATAAAACGATACTTACCTAAGGAGAGGGAAGGCTCTAGGTCCTATAGAGCCTTCCTGTTCCTCTCTTCATCCTCTCGTTCCCCTGCAGTGCAGACTCCTGCATTCAAATCTCCCATCCCAAGAGGCTTCAGAAGTCTACGGGATCCAGAGTACTCCCGAAAACAGACGGCGCCATACTGCTCATGCTCAAGAGAGCGCGCTTGCGTGTGCGCAGAATGGAGCGGCCCATCTTCGGAAGACTTCCAAAGTTCACCCGCAGTGGAAGAGAACAGCCTCTGACCGATCGGTTGGAGACTGCTAACAGGGGAGTCAGCGCAGGAACGACGGGACGTGGAGAGGAGTGGGAAGGCTCTATAGGACCCAGAGTCCTCCCCCTCTTTAGGTAAGTACGTTTTTTTTGTGTGGTTTTGGTTTCAAACTCCCTTTAACAGATTTCCACTGTTCTTGAGAAATAAGTAATTGACTTTGGATGAGCTCTGTATATTATATGAATTATAAAAACCATCTAAAGAAAATAAATAGGTAGAATAATCTGAACAACTTTAATGTTCCACAAGCTGTTTTGTCTCTTTATTACAAGCTTTTATAGATTACTTATAGATTATTTAGTCATTTTTATTCAATTAATATATAGATTAATTAGTCAGTGTTTGCACATTGTAACTGTAATGATCTGCTCTGCTGTCTGCACAGGTAGACAGCTTTTTGACCATTTTTTAGGTCTGAGTGCTGCAGGTCCCTGGAAAAGAGACCTGTCTTCACTCTGCAAGTTGCAGAGTTGCTGTTCTGGTGAGGAATTTGCATCCACTTGTCATGCAAATTGCTTAGCTGCTTCCTTTGATGGCTTGCAGTATAAATACCATTTCCTCCCAGAATTCCCTGCTGGTCATGAAGGTTTGTTCCTGCTAACTTGCCTGGAGCCTAAGCCCTCTGCTTATTGTTTGCTAATATTGCTATCTTAGAGTAGTTCCTTGGGGGTGCACTGGCATTCCTTCTAGCATAGTAGGTCGTTATTATCTGTATTGCATTGTTCTGTCTTTTTGTTGCGATTGTTCTGTCACCAGCGGCGGCTGACAGGAAATCGCTCTGTCTGTTTGGATTGCATTCGCCCTAGCGTTAGAGGCGGTGGATCTCTCTGTATTCTGTCTAGGAGTATAGCCAGAGCTGCGGTTGCTACTGGCTACTCCTTCTGTCTGTCTTGTTGTGTGGATCGCACTCGCTCTTGCGGAAGAGTAGTGGATCCTATCTGACCTGTTCCTGTTGTCTGTCTGTAAACGCTTGCTGTTGCCTGAGGTAAGGCAACCAATTAGCAAGCGTTTCTGTTATTTGTTTGTTTGTGTTTTCTGTGTTCTTTTGTTAGTCCGGGTTGGCGCGTTTTGTCTCTGTTGCACTTTTCGTGCGGAGACCGTGCAATTAACGTGTTTTGTCGCTGTTGCGCTTCTTGTGCGGCGACCGCGTTTAGCGAGTGCATTTGTTATTTTCCTTGGCGTTCTGATTGTTATGGTTTGCTGTGTCTTTCTTACTATACCTATGCTCTGTCTTTACTCAGTCTTGTGTCGCTATTAGCAATCGCCATTCTGGCGATTGCTTTCCCACTTGTTCTTCGCTGGTGTGTGTTCACCGTCGTCGGGTGGTGACTAGATTGGTGGACATACATACATTCTGTCTCTGTGCTCACTCTCTCTCACTAGGGGCTATCTTGCCCTGTATTGCTTCCCCTCGTACAATTCCTATCTGCTGGCATCTGTGGCAGTGCAGAGGGTTTATTCCTCTGCACTCCACAGCTCCATCTGCCGGTGGGAATTCCCCTCTACAGGTGCATTGCACCAAAGCTGGGTTCTGTTATGCAGACGCTTGTGGGGGATTTCCGCAGTGTCAGCACGCAGCTTGTGTGCTGACCACGGAGATAATTCCCCATTCGTTACAGTAACATTTTTCCTCACCCAGCCAATACAAAAAGTAGCTGCTCTCCCAGAATGCTCTGTGGCACATATTCCACATAATAAACAGGCTAGGCAAAGTCTCAGTGGGGGCGGGTCTACATACCAATATACAGAAATATATACAGGAAGCGTCTCTTTGATGCTGAAACCAGGATAACGTAAAAGTGGGTATCCTAAATAATTTACTGCATTGTACATCAATGCAGTTAGTTCTTTTTTAACAAAGAAATGTACTCTCATAATTAGGGTGCCTGCTGGCAAGGGCTTATGTAGCAGGAGGGTGAATTGGCCATATCGGGAATTATGAACAAGTTGTGTTTCCAGTCGAGCTCAAAGAAGAAAAATTCACCTAAAACAGGAATCCCCCCCTGTGGAAGGTGTAACCGTGACACTGAAAATATAGGAGGTACAAAAAGACTAGGACTGAACAATATTAGTATGTAAAAAGGGAGGAAGACTAAGTGAATGACTTACCTCCAATGACTGCACACAAGCTTGTATAACCAAAAGTGATTTCAGGCCAGTTATCTTTCTCCTTGAGTCCCAGACCTCAAGAAGTGGCTTCGGCCATCAAAACTCTTTGTCAAATACCACATAAATGAGTTTTCAGGTGGACAAGAGAGTCTATAATGCTCTGCAGGATACACTATGCCACAATCAGGCCACAATAGGAAAAGGAGAAAAGATTTGCAGGCTTTGGCTAAGTGTAAACATTGGTAGTATATTGAAAAATTGGACAGATAAAAACCATCTGCAGGATCAACTAACGCATATCGGGCTTACAATGTGCCCTTAGTCATAGTTGTAATGAACCTGCATAAATTAGTTTTCCTGGCTGTACCAGTTTGTGCAGTGATGTCACTTCCTGACCCCACTGCCAGTCATCAGCACAAAAGGACAAGCTAGCAAAGGGAAAACTGATAGGGAGTGGCAATAAATGGAGCTGGAGATGGGCGGAGCCAGATTCTGCATCCAGGTCATGCAAGTGGTAAAGTCAGGAAGCAATAGCGTCTGCTTTGAAGGGATGAAAAGAATGTGGTATCACGGGGCGTGGCTTGATGCTGCAACGTGATGGCTGCTTAAACCCTAGCTCCTGCACAACGCCCACCTGAAGCGTCTATTCCTGCTTTCCCCAGAGACTATTTTATGGATATGAGGAGCTCCCGCCGCTCACTAAACACTACCGCAGAACATAAGCTGATTCATCAGCAGAAGGGGAAGACCGTACCAGAACTTTTCCGTTCACAAAACTCCCGGGCCCAGATTTCCAAGATGGCGCCGACGAAAGACACACAACCCGCCCAGGCTTCTCCGGACATATCACCGCCAACTACTTCAAAGGTGGGTGACCTAACACGCATAGCTCCCACACTGGCTGATATGTATGCTATGGCAGAGGACATCAAAGCCTCGTTTCACACAGCCATAGCGGAGGTCCGCAATGATGTAGCCGCCATAGAAGTCCGTCTCCACCACCTGGAAGCGGGAGACTCAAACAAGGCCTCCCAACTGCAGTCCCTCCGCCATACCTCAGACGACCATACCAACTGGCTAGCGGAACATACACGTCAAATTGAAGATTTAGATAACCGTGGACGCAGATGCAACATAAGAGTTAAAGGCCTACCGGAGACTGTGGCGTCTGACCGTTTAGATCATGCACTCTCATCTATTTTCAACGAACTGTTAGAGCGCCCCGCAGAAACACAGATCGGATTCGTAAGGGCCCACAGAGCGCTTAGGCCAAGAGGATCGGATAACGACAAGCCAAGAGATGTAATATGCTGCTTGGACTCATTCCCACTTAAAGAGGAAATCATGCGTAAAGCAAGATCCCAAGACGCAATACTCTTCAATGAGACTCCAATCAATCTATATCAAGACCTGTCTGCTATTACTTTGGCTAAACGCAGGGCCTTGAAACCGCTGCTGACGGCGTTGAAAAACAAAGGCTTTATGTACCGCTGGCGCTTTCCGTTTGCACTGACAGTACAACAAGGGGGTAAACTCTTTACTCTCCACAACGCAGATGGCGTAGAGGGTTTCTTTGCTGACTTGGGCATTCCATCAATGATACTACCGGACTGGGACAGTAACCCACCGGTGTGGAACGCCATCCCTAATAGAAACCAGCGATGAAGGAAACAGCCAGAAAACGATGAGGACGAGGATCCCACTCTCCCACTACCTGACCCAATTATGCGGAAAGGATCTCTATCTTCACGAGACACCCGCAACTCATCCGATGAGAATTAAGCATTTATACCTGCCGCTACAGCTATCACAAGGCCCAACTTTCAAAGATCCTTTGAAACTCTAGATCCGCTGGGTTAAGATATGTACACTTGATTCCAATATGATCACTTGGGTAACCGGGACCGTAACTACAGTCGCTCTACACAAAGCCTTGAAACATCCCAGTGCAAGTATTTTGTGATCTGAACAGCTTACCCTGTATACCTGATCTGGCATTCTTCCCTTTATGGTTAACACGTTTATTACTTTTCTCCTATCATTAATCCTCTTCTGGTTTCTGCACTATGTTTGGGCATAAATGAGGGTGCCTTTAGCTGGGCGCCGGTTGATAGAAAAACTATGCTGGTTAACTGTTATTGTAAACATGGAAGGGACCTTATCCCTCTCTCCTCCCTTTAAGGAGATATGTTAGGTTATTTTAGATAGGCGGATTTTGACTGTTATGTTTATTAGGGGGGTGAAATGAGGGGGCATCGCTTTAATGGTTATGATATAACTATGTGTTACCACCTCTGCTTTTATCCTTTCTTCTTCCTAACTCAATTGTTATTAGAACAATATGCATACATATATATGGTGTTATGATTGGTGTGGTAATTCAGGAATGATCCTCCCTCTCCCCCCCCCCCCTCCCCTCATGCTCTCCATCCCCCCCACCCCTCCCCTCTACCCCTCCCCCTTTCCCCCTTCCCCTTCCTCTTCCTCAAGACCCTTCAAAACTATCTGCTTAACAGGCAATTGACCTGAATCATAGATTGTGAAGTAATATTGCTAATATATAAGTTTAAATATCTCCTCCTAGAACTAAACCATACCTAATAACTACTAAGGGGACACTCTCTAGAGAAATGACGGGCTATAATGGGAGATCATATAGTGTATGATACATTATACTCAAATAGTTTCTCCTAATACTATTGGGACATCCTGTTGCACGTTTCTCCATTTTCCCCTCACAGTGTATTTTTATATACTGAACAACAAACCCACATTGTAGGTGAGTACGTCCCTTCACGTCGTACTCACGTGGGTACCTTAATACTGCTCGACACATGTTGAACACAACTTATTACTCACCCCTTCCGTGCCTTCTTCTCTATACTGCTACTAATATTCTCATCTCCTCTCTACTATCTGCCTTGCTTCAACCCACTCCTCACACTGACTACTCCTCTATAGGGAGCACTCCTGGACTGAGTGGGGGGGGGGGTGGGAACGGCCTCCTGGGAATCTTCACTCCTCAGCATGGCCCAACAAACTTACAGAGGTCCACTGAAGTGGAAATTCATGTCTCTAAATGTCAATGGATTTAACATTCCAGATAAACGATCAGCTGTTTTCAATCTTCTTCATAAAGAGAAGGTTCATATTGCTTTCTTACAGGAAACACATTCGAGGACACAACACATTCCTAAAAGATTTGATGGGAGGTATCCCCTGGCCTTCCACTCAACCATACCGAGCTCCAAAACTAAGGGGGTATCTATCTTTATTCACAGGGATATTCCCTTTGAGATGGAGGACATAGAGAGAGACAAAGAGGGTCGCTTCCTCTTTATTAAAGGAAAGATTGGTACATTTAGTGTCACTTTAGCAACGCTGTACGCCCCTAACAGCAAACAGCTATCTTTTGTCTCCTCTGTGGTCTCCAAGCTATTAGGGTTCTATCAAGGAATTTTGATACTTGGGGGAGATCTCAATCTCCCACTGCAGCCTCTTTTAGACTCTTTTAGGAACCAATGGCTCCTCTGTCCTCTCTTATAGAGTTCTCGGGAATATTAGGAAACAACTACAACAATTGACACTCACTGATCCATGGAGGTTAGCTCACCCAGCAGAAAAAGATTACACTTTTTTCTCCCTATCCACAACAAATACACCCGCATCGACTACATTTTTGTGTCACAAAGAGACCTGTCCTTAGTATATGACACAAAGATTGGAAATAAAACAATCTCAGATCATTCTCCAGTTTTCCTAACAATACAACTGCCTGAGATCTCTATGAAAACGTGGAACTGGAGACTTAACCCAAACCTACTGAATGACAAAGGTAGAACACAAGAAATCTCGAATACCCTGTCCTCATATTTTGACTTAAACACCACTCCAGAAGTGTCTGGATTAACAACCTGGGAAGCACATAAGGCGGTGGTAAGAGGCAGTTTTATTAGGCAGGGCGCTAAACTTAAAAAAGAGGAAGGTATCCTAACTCTATCAGCAGAGATTGCACGTTTAGAGGCCCTACATAAGCAACATTAGCAAGCCAGACGTTAGAGGAACTGAACTTAGCCAGACAAAAACTAAACAACCTTGTCTTTGTAGATGCTAAAAGGAAAATTCTAGCTGGGAAAATAATATTTTATGAAATAGGGAATAAAAGTGGGAAATATCTAGCAAAAACTCTTAGGAAACATATGATGCACTCACAGATCCCCCATAGCTGGCAAAATCTGAAGAAATAACAGAGGAATTCAGAAAGTACTACCAAGCTCTATATAATATCCCAGTAAATAAATCCAACAATCACCCTTCCTCGGATAGAGGGGAAGAAATCACTAACTTCTTACATAAATACGGGAAACCACTAAACTTATCTCAAACAGACAAAGAAGACCTTGAGTCTCCTCTGACAACAGACGAATTTCTCTTAGCTGTTAAAGATCTGAAGCCAGGCAAGGCGCCAGGACCTGACGGCCTAACCTCCCAATACTACAAGACCTTTAAAAACACACTGGCCCTACCATTCATCTCGGCATTTAACAAAATCACGGCCTCCACCATCCCTTCTCCACAATTCCTGGAGGCCCACATATCGGTTATCCCCAAGCCAGGGAAGGATGCCCAGTTTTGCTCAAGCTATAGACCGATTTCTTTGTTAAATTTAGACGCAAAATTGTTAGCAAAAATTTTAGCTAACAGAATTCTCTCATTCATTCCTGCTCACATAGGAATGGACCAGGCAGGTTTTGTGCCCGGTAGGGAAGCTAAAGATAACGTAATGAGAACAGTGGGAATAATAGCTCATGTTAAAAGACGAGGCATCAAGGCGTTCATTCTGTCTACGGATGCGGAGAAGGCATTCGACAGGGTGGCTTGGGATTATATGCGAGCCACCCTGTCGAATTTAGGCCTTGGTGCATCCATGAAACAATGGATAGAATTGCTCTATACAAACCCATCGGCACGAGTAAAGGCTAATAGTCTTTTATCAAACACAGTAACCATAGGAAATGGGACAAGACAGGGTTGTCCCCTTTCCCCATTAATTTATATTCTCACCCTTGAACCCTTTCTTAACGCTGTTAGAGAAGATACATCCATTAAGGGTATACAAATTGGGCCCTCCACTCATGTTGTCGCTGCCTTTGCTGACGATCTACTATTCTATCTCCAAGATCCAGCGACCTCATTGCCTGCCCTCATCAAGAAATTCAAGGAATTTGGATATATCTCAAACTTTAAAATTAATTTTAGCAAATACAAGGCACTCAATGTGTCACTTGATGAGCCTACAATTAAAAAATGCAAGTCTTCTTTTGCTTTTATATGGGCCACAGAGTCTCTTAGATACCTGGTTATTGATATACCCCACGATCTGAAAGACCTTTACCTTTTGAATTTTGTGAGAATAGGCGATGAGCTCAAGACAGACCTATTGAGATGGGGCCAGCAAAAAAAAATATCTCCTGGTTTGGCCGTCTGGCTTCAGTAAAAATGAACTTGTTGCCTCGCTTCTTGTACATCAGCCAGTGTCTACCTATCTCACTGCCTCCAGCCTTTCTTAGAGATCTGCAGAAACACATTAATACATTTATATGGGGACAAAAACCACCAAGAATAAAGCGTCAAATCCTGATGCGCACAAAAGAAGATGGGGGAATGGCACTGCCAGATTTACACAAGTATCATTTATCTGCACAACTCTGTCGTGTGGTGGAATGGGCCAACTATGATAAGCCTAAATCCTGGGTCCAGGTGGAACAGGAATCAACAGGAATAAGATCATTCAATCTGGGATGGATAGAATGTCCTGGACATGATATTCGTCAATGGAACAACCCTCTAATTACAGCTTCCATTAAAGCACTACACAAGAACTTGGTCTCGCTGGACTTGGCATCCTTCCCTGGCAGATTAACTCCCTTATGTAAGAACCCCGCTTTTCCCCCAGCAGCTGACATTCCTTTCTTACAGAACTGGCCCTCTAACCAGGGTCCCAGAGTGCATGACTTTATTACGCATGGCTCAGTCAAATCATTTACAGATATGTCCGCACTTCGGGACGACCTAAAACTAACGCAATGGCAATACTTTCAAATCAGGCATTATCTAAACTCATTAAAAAGTAAATTTGACTGGTCTAAAAATTTACCGACATTTGAGCACCTTGTATTGGCCCAAAATAAACCGGACCATTTAATTTCACGGTTATACCAAATACTCTTGGGCAATGGGGGTTCAGACAAGTTAAAATTTCAGGAAAAATGGGAATAGGATCTCGGGAAAACATTTGATAATGACCAGTGGCAAAAGATCTTCACGCTGAGTCATAAAGGATCAGTGAGTGTCAATACACAAGAATTAGGCTACAAAATTATCACTAGATTGTATAAAACCCCCTCAATGCTACATAGGATCTTCCCATCTGTATCTAATCTTTGTTGGAGATGTGGCCTACACGAGGTACACTACTTCACATATTTTGGTCATGCCCGCTGATTGAACGCTTTTGGAGACAGATCCATTTTTGGATGGAAAAGAACTTAGGAGATAAAATTGTTTTTGCACCAGAGACCTTTCTTCTCCATGACACCTTTGAACCTCTGAAAAGTTATAAAAAATCTCCTACAATACACATGATAAATGCAGCAAGAGCTTTGATTCCCGTGTGTTGGAAGTCCACCACACCTCCCTCAATCAAAACCTGGATCAAGCGCATGGATTCAGTGGAATCCCTTGAGAGATTAATTCTCCTATCTCAAGATAGGAATGATCAATATTTGATCACCTGGTCGGTTTGGGTGAAATTCCAGTATTCACAGGACTGCAAGGCACTTCTGGAAGCTTAGGTTTAAAGACAAGTACCAAACCCTCTCTACTCCTTTCTCTATTCTATTTCACCTTTTCTCCTTTCATCTATCTACTCTTGGCACGGAAGGATGAGCAAGCATCCTGGAAGATGTCACACGAGCAGGTTTAGAATTTTTGATATAAATCTGCAAATATAAGTCACTACTGGAATTTAGATGTTATATTGACTCATGCTTGACTCTGTGTGATTGATAACTGTACGTGCAATACTTTATAAGATTGCTACTGTAGTGTTATGCTGATTATGCATTTGTTTAATATGTGTATTTCATACTTGTTCAATAAAATCTTTTATTGTGAAAAAAAAAAAAAGAATGTGGTATCTATGCTGGGAGCGTGACTCACAAGCAGAAGCAGTGATAGCTGTGACTGGCAGGAGCAGGGAGCCAATAGAAACAGCCCCTGTCTTCTGCAAGTCTGGATAATTGAATCTGATAGAACCCGCAGCCTTCTCTGGCGGGACAAGCTTTTGAACCCTCCAGGCAGCAGCAGACCGAGATCGGAACAAAACAGGCATCCCTTGAATACCGTAGGCTGTGTGTCTGTTTAACCTCTTGGGTACCTGTTTCAAAATATGCAGGAGCTAGTGGGGGAAATAACCTAAGCATGGCATGTGTAAAGTTTCTTGGAAGTTAATCTAAGCTGTGGCGACTGAATAGAATGTTAAGAAAGACTAATAGACAGATTCAGAGCCAGCAGAGGCAGTATAACAAAACATGTACATCTATAGGGATGTCTTGATGCCTCTTACTGCCCTCAGTGCACGGAACAGCTTGTAACAACACAGAGACACTCCACTCTCTTCTGCTGTTTTGTCAATGGGCTTCGTAAATTTACCGCACTTCTATCGCACCTGTGAAAATGTTTATGAATTAGCACACAAAAGTCTAAAATACTGAATGCGGTATTTTCCCAACCAGATATTTTTTTGCACAGCCTTTTATGAATTGATCCCTTAGTGTTTTGCTAGCATTTCATATGGCAATTTTAGAGCAATTTTCAGGGAGTTTTCAAGTGATTTTATTTTAGTACTTGTGTGTTTGCAGAGTGATTTGCGATCACGTAAAGTTATTGTAACATTCTGTGGAGATGCAGCTGCGGGCAGTCAGGATGCCCCCCGCAGCTGCTTCGGTTCCCCTGTCGGGCATTTCGCCTGTCCCCCCCGGCATCTAGCACGCCGAGGGGATTGTCAGTGGCTCATAGAGTGGCTTTGTGGCGCGCGCACGAGCACAGAGAGGACCTTTATGCGGGGAGGAGGCGCGTCAGCTGACCTGCCGGTCGGCTGACGTCAGAGAAGACTCTCGGCAGCTCGGATTGGCTGATGGGCGTGGGCGTGGCCGAGGGGTCTCCTCCGCTTCTTAAGCCTCCGGGAATCACTTTCAAACTGTCTGCTGTTGCGAATGCTTCGTGTGAGCACTCAGACCTTAGATAGTTCCAGTGTGCTTTGATCTGGGAGGAAACCAGGGATTTCACACAAGACTAGGAATTGTTATTACTACTGTTATTATTGCTTGATTATCTGTGTATGACTCTGGCTCTCTTCTGACTAGTCTTACGCTATCTGATTCTGTACCTTTGCCCATCTGATCCTGTCTGAAATACCTCTATCCTTCTGCCTGCCAATTTTGTACTGTATCCTCCTGTCTGTTGCCAAACCGATCTGTCTGACCACTCCACTCACCAGTGAGCCCTTGTCACTGGTGAGGTTCCTTACTGGATAGTACCCACCAGCTCCTCTGGTGAGGGTCTGCCAAACTAATCAGTATTACTGTTGCAAGCACTGTACACTTGCTATTACCTTGTTAGCTATACTTGCATTATTGGTGATTCTGCAGATCACCATATAATCAGGTATAGTGTCTGATTTATTGGTGATACTGCAGATCACACAATAACCAGACTTCTGTTTGCTACACCGATCATTACAGTTATATTGATATTTTTTTCTGGTTCGGGTAGTAAAATTGCTGCAAAATCGCTTTTGTATAGCGATTGAAAAGCGATTTTGCAGCATTACTATCTTTTTTATTGGAACACAAATGCTCCAAAAATCCTGCAGGGACCCGCAATTGCGATTTGCATAACCACAATTGCTCCTGTGGGTTTGCCTCCATTGACTTTCATTGGCATAGCAGTTTTGGAATTGCCAGTTATCGCCAGCGATCCCAAAACGCTGCTAAAATCACTCTAGTGGGCCATAGCTCTAAGGAAGGGAAGCAGGAATTTTGGGCGCCCGCAGCTAATGGACAGTTTGGCACCACCATAGGAGCTAATGCAAGTATCAGCTATTGGGGGCTGAAAGCAGAAATTAGAACGTTATAGTTTTTGAAATTGGGCTTGATTCATTAAGCTGTGCTGCCAAAGCAGTGCAGGAGCGATGTGAGGGAGTGCTCGTTAAAAAGAAGGGACGGCCGCTATGCAAACCTTACATAGCAGCGCGTGTTGCTATGTAGGAGCGTGACTTCTGTAGTACGCGCGTTGCTTACATAGCAACACGCATACATTTAAATGCGGGTGGTCCTGTGAAGTATCGCGACTGCGATACTTGACTAGCAGCCGCTACTTTGTTAACTAACACAGTTACTATAAACAGTATACATATTGTTTTCGTTTTGATAAAATTGGAACATTATAGTTTTAGAAATGTAAAGTTATTGCCATTTTTGGTCAATTTGAAACTCTTATCTCGTACACAGCCGCAGAAGAGAAGTTGCGTCACATGCTAATTCAGCCTTGATTGGCTGAAGTCTCCGTCCCTCTCGTTTTCCCCTCCCACACCTCTGTGAATGGCCACTTAACGCCTGCCACTGCCAGCTGCTAGGATGCAGGAATGGGGGCCAGAAGCTGTCCCCTGTCACTGTCCTCTGCCCCCCTCCTGTAGTGTGCCATGTCTGCACTTTCACCGCATCTGTCTCCCCCTGCATGTCCCCTCGGCATCCCCTCTCCTCCCCACACTATTACAGAGCAGAGTGGGGAGGGGTAAAATCAGCGCACACAGACTCACCTACTAATGGTTCCAGGTGCTGGAGTTCCCATCTATACTCTCTGCACTACCGCCGGTGGTAGTGCAGAGATTGTAGACGGGAACTCCAGCGCTTGGAACTATTAGTAGGTGAGTCTGTCTGCACTGCTTTTATCCCTCCCCACTCTGCTCTGTAGTCTGTAATAGTGCAGAGAGGAGAGGGGATGCCAGGGGGGAATGCTTTAGCCTATGGGACCCAAGATGGCCCCTACCAGGAACAGAATTCTCTGGATTTCACTAATGTTTTTAATTCTGAACGAAAATGTGGACAGTGTAATACATCTGTTATGTAAGTAGAGCAAGTAATTGTCTACTTTTTTCATGGCTTTGGCCTCAATTCACTAAGATCATGCTGGAGATAATAAGGCAAGAGAAAACTTGCCTCCACACAGTAAGAGAGTTATCTTATCTCTTCATTCCTTAAGTTACCTCCTCTGTAGTTAAGTTACCTCCTCTGTAGTTAAGTTACCTCCTCTGTAGTTATTTTCGCACGCAGTTAATGAACAGCCTGTCTTTAACTCTGGAGTTATTTTAAGGATTAAAGAGTTAACTTAAAGACAGAAGAGTTAACTTTAGGTTTGCCTGAGGTAAAATGTTTCCTGAATACTACATGCCTTATTACCATGGTAACAACTCTAGAAACGTTATTAAAGACAGGAGATACGCTTAGTGAATTGAGGCCATTGTATGGCTAATAGTTGCTCTTTAACAAATGTTTCTTTCTTGAATCACGTGGGTTTATGATTAGCAGTCAGGAAGGGGTATTTTAAGGTTAGGCCTCAAGAAGATTGGGTTTTAGGGTTGGGTGTCAGGAAGGGGAGGAGGGTTCTGTGTGAGAGTAGGGTTAGGTTTAGTTGCAGTAAAATTTTGTGTAAATATTTTGTCGTTTTCATTTGCTGCCCAATTCACGACAGTATTTATTGTTTAGACTTATGTCAGCTTCACCCAGTGCCCATTTTTCCTCGCACCCCTATTTCATGCACTCCTAAGGAAAATCGGGTAATTGACTGCACTGGCTATGGCTTCAATTCATCAAGCATTAGCGCATTCGGTAATGCTGAAAACAGCTGACTTAACGAAGCACTTTAGAAAATGTTAATTCATCAAAGCTGTTACCGAATGAGAAGCTGAAATGACAGAGCAATGAGATAAATTACCGACATGTGCTCAACAAATGTTAATTCATCAAGGTTCCCACATTCGCTAGCACATTCGGTGTTTATCTCAAGCTCTCCCCTGTCGTTACAGGCTTCGAAAGCCTTCTGTGTGAATGTTTTCATGATTAGCAGGAGCAGGCAGCCAATAGAAACAGCCCCTGTTCTCCTGCAAGTGCAGCTGATAGGTCACACAGGCTTCTCCACACAAGCTTCCAGACCCCCCATGCAGTGAGCAGAGAGAACGGGTCAAAATATATCCCCAGATTCCCTTCGGTGGTGTAACCCTTTCAGGCCCTGTTTGATAATGCAAAGATGCTGGTGGTGAAATCACCAAGCATGGCATTTGTAATGTCTCCAGGAAGTTCATCTACGTTGTGGCAAATAAATAAAATGTTAAGAAAGACTGATCGACAGATTCAGAGCAGCAGAGGCAGTATAAATAACAGTAACTATAACACCTTTACATCTAAAGGGATGTCTGGATGCCTTCTATTGTTATCAGCTTGTAACAACACAGGGACATTCCAAGCTGCTCTGCACCACTCTGCTGTTATCGGACAGCCTTTGATGAATTGAAGCCTAGTAGTTCGGTAACTTAACGAACCACTACCACACATGGGAAAATATTGATGAATTAGCACAGTGAAGTGTAAAATACCGAATGCGGTATTTTAAGGACTGGGGTTTTGTTATCGAACACCCTTTGATGAATTGAAGCCTATATGTACAATGTTTGTTTTCATTAATGTATTGTCATTACAATGTCCCAGTTGCGGTTAACATGATCACATAATTTCTTCAAGGATCTCTTGCCTAAGGGGTCCTCTAGTAAATCAGACTTGGACTCTGAAACAAATGAGGACGTTTGTACATGAAAATAATCTTCCTGCAGGCTGTAGAAGGTGGAGGCGGTGCTGACGGAGTGGGCGATAGCATTTCCTAGAAGAGTCACCGGTCTTCCCCTCCCCAGCTGCGTCTGTATGACAGCTCTGACGAGTGACAAACACTGTGCTTAATGATGATTGGCTGTCAGGTGATGGAAGAACCGTAACCAGACATAATTTAAACACCCTTTGTAAATCTTAAACCCAACCTCTGACCTCACTTCAAGTTTAGCAGCAGTTTTATTGACATTGTTACAACCATCTTGTTAGTGTTTCTTAAAAAGATGTAAATTCCATCAAATTTAAAAGGAAAGTTTAAAGTGTACCCAGAGACCAATAAAAAAAAAAAGTTTGCTTCTTTAAAGAGACACTGAAGCGAAAAAAAATATATGATATAATGAATTGGTTGTGTACTATGAATAATTACTAGAAGATTAGCAGCAAAGAAAATATTCTCATATTTTTATTTTCAGGTATATAGTGTTTTTTTCTTACATTGCATCATTCTATAATATGTGCAGATTACACAACATTCAGCATTCAAAATGATTCTTTCAGATCAGTCTGTGAACTAATGACCTCTCCTCTGGCAGAGCAAAATAAAACACTTGAGATAATAAAAGTCAGAAGACAGCCCTCTCCACGACTTTGAAAGTCATACAGCTTAATGGCTTTTTTGCATAGAGATAACAACTGGAGTTTTTGAACTCTTCCTGTACTGGAAACAACTAGACTGATGTATCTGATCTTAAAGGGAAGATCCGCGCATCTAAAAAAAAATAAACTGCACTCACCTGGGGCTTCTTCCAGCTCCTGGCAGTCGATCGGTGCCCTCGGAGCAGCTCCTCTCCCTCCGGGCGCTTAGCGGTGAAGAAACCGACCTCGCCAGGTCGGCTTCCGTGCACTCCACGGCGGGGGGTCACGTGGTGTAGAGACGTCATCGGGTCTCTACTGCGCAGGTGCAGAACTACTGCGCCTGCGCAGTAGAGACCAGATGACGTCATGTACATCACGTGACCCGCGCCATGGAACGCACATGACGCCGACCCGGAAGCCGACCTGGCGAGGTCGGCTTCTTCAGCGCTGGACGCCCGGAGGGAGAGGAGCTGCACCGAGGGCACCGATCGACTGCCAGGAGCTGGAAGAAGCCCCAGGTGAGTGCAGTTTGTTTTTTTTAGATGCACGGATTTTGCCTTTAATGTTTTATTTCTTAGCTGTACTACACATACAAATCATAATATCATAATTTTTTTTTCGCTTCAGTGTCTCTTTAAGCCCTATGTGCACGGATCACTCCAACGCCACCGTCCTCCGCTGCCTGCAGCTCCGGTATCAGGTCCCGTTACTTCTGCGACTTCTCTTGCGCAGATTGGCCGTCACTGGAAAAATTAACGGGACCTGATACCGGAGCTGTGGGCGGCGGAAGATGGTGGCGTGGGAGTAATCCAGGCGCATGGAACTGGAGGAAACCCCAGGTATGTATAAACTTTTTATTAATTGGTCTCTGGTTTCCTCTAAGCCCAGAACTCTTTGAATTTATTACACAGTCACTATATACCATGTTATAGTTTGGTAGGCAGAGCATTCACATGCGTAATTGTCTTCAGCTGAAAATCTTGTTTTTTGTCGCACCCCTTCAATCAGTCATGAATGCAGCAGCTAGACTTATCCATCTTTCCCACCGCTCTGCTTTCACTTCTCCCCTCTGCGAAGCCCTACACTGGCTCCCTATCAGCTTCAGGATCAGTTTTAAGGTTATGTGCCTTACCTTCAAATCTGTGCACAAGACCTGCCCAACCTACTTTTCTGAGCTCATCTACAGATATATACCTGCCCGCCCCGTCCAGTCCTCCAATGATCTCCGCCTGACCTCCCCACTCATTTCTCATTCCCATGCACGCTTACAAGACTTCTCAAGAGCTGTCCCCACAATATGGAACTCCCTTCCACTCCCCCTCAGACTCGCTCCTTCCTTCAACACCTTCAAGCAAGCCCTCGAAACACATTTCTTTAAAGTGGCCTACCCCACATCTACCACACTCTAACTCTTTCAGTCAACCACCTTTTCCACAGTCCTACCTTATGTCCCCCTCCCACCCTTTATATTGTTAGGCCCGGTTCACTTTAGCGTTCGCTATCCGGATTTTCCGGATCTGATCCGGACCGCATACTGTACAAACGGAACGTACGTTCCGCATAGCAATGTAAAGGCTATGCGGACGTTCACACGTGTCCGTTCCGTACAGTACGGAGCCGGATCGGATCCGGACTCTTTTCCAACATGCGCTATTTTTTTGGGTCCGTCTCTCCGGCCCACGCGCCCGGACCGGAGCCGGACCTGAGCCTGACAGCACCATCAGGAACACAGAAACCAATGGGGAACGGAAGGCACAGAACACACTGCCTACAAAAACCTGACGTTCTACCCCACTTCCTATGCGTATTCAAGCGGCCATTTCGGATGGGGACACATGGGCCAAGCATGTCTGGAGTGGAGCAGCAGTGACACACGTGCTGGAGCTGTTTGGCAGAATGTCGGAGGTGGAGGTGAGGCCTACAGCGGAGCACCTGATTCTACAGGTGCACCAGGTGCATCTTCTGCTGACCCCAACATTTTTTTTTTTAAATTTCGCTATTTTTTGCCCACGGATCCGGGTGGCAGCCTGATGCATGCCTGATACAAAAGGACCGGATCCGGATCGGAACCGTACGGTTCTGATCAGGATCAGGTCAGGATCCGATCAGGATTGCCAAAACGCAAGTGTGAACGGGGCCTAAGCCTTTGGCAGGGCCTCCCCCCTCCCTTAGTGTGTCCTTCTTAATTTTACTACCCCAGCAATGACACCCTTCTCATGGACTAACGCGGACTTGTTTTGCCGGGTCTCTGTAAAATGCATTTTATACCCTGATTGCTTGTGATATGTTGTATAACCATTTGCTACCTCTCTGTCTGTCACCCCTTGTTGCAATGTATGTATCTCTATTTATTGTCCAGCGCTGCGTAATATGTTGGCGCTTTATAAATACAATAAATAATAATAATAATAATAATAATAATTTTTGTTGAGCTGGAGCAGCCCAGCTGATGGAGTTAAATGCAGACTCTATGTGTGAGGATGCTTTTTATTGGCTCTGGATCATCAAAATATTTATGCAATAAATTGCAGTTGAGCAGCATATACTGGTGTTTGTTTTTTTCACAGAATTCTTGGCTACCAGTTAACCTGCAGTTAACACATAGAACTACAAGAATTACAAACTTTTTTTGTTTACAATCTAACGCTATCATCAGTTTACGTGATTATCAGAACGCATGACCTCACCCTAAGCGGTTTTTGGGAGGGGCAACTTTCCCTGCTTGATTTCAGTATCATGTTGTTCAGACTGCAAGGGGATTAGGGGAAGGGCCCAGACTGAACTCTCGGAATATACTGCAGAATACAGCAACTAGGGATGATCACAGATATGCAAATTCTTCAGAGTTGAAGCAAATGTATGCACATTTTATGCACATGTATGCACCTTGAAAATGGACCAATCAATTTAAACCCAGGTTTGCATACAAATTTGTATAATTTTGGAAGAATTTGCATGTCATGATCATCCCTAACAGCAACTGAAGTCTGTGTTGCAGGAAGTAGTGTGTGAAGAAGGTTCCTGTTTGACTTGACATAAGAATGATAGAGCTTACACAAATAAAAGCAAATACTTATTTCCATTAAAGTCAATGGGAATTGGTTAAAAAAAAAGCCAGATACTTACCTAAGGAGAGGGAAGGCTCTTGGTCCTATAGAACCTTCTCTCTCCTCTCCCGGTCCCCTCCTTGCAGTGGCAGCTCCTCCATTTGAATCCCCCGTCGTGAGGGACTTCTGAAGTCTTTGCGAACCAAAGTGGCTCCATACTGCGCTCGCGCGTGCACAGTATGTAGCGGCCCATCTTCGTTAGCTCTCGGGCTCCTGAAAACTTCCGAAGCATCCCTTTGGTGGAGGATTAGAGCAGTATTTGACGTAATTGGTCGAATACTGCTACAGGGCAGCCAGCGCTGGAACAGGGACCGTGAGAGGAGAAGGAAGGCTCTATAGCAGGGCTTATCAACCTCTTCACTAATTGTACCACTTTTATCTCCTGAAAATTTTCAAGTACCACCAGTGTGGTATTACGCAATAGAGCAGACCCAATCAGGCTCAGCTGTTTTTCCCTGAGTGGCAAGCCGCTACTGCACATGGACACACATTGACAAGCCCCGACAAGGAGAATTTCTAGCACTTTTTTCTTACAGGTACACTTTAAACAAGGGGGCATATGGGAGGGGAAAAGGAGGAAGGAGAAAGATTGATAGCCTACAGATAATACAGCCAATAAAGGTAGCCTTTTTAGTTCCTCCCTCTGCCCCCCCTCCTTTTCAATATAGGTATCTCCCCCCCACCACCACCACCACAGAGCTTAGCAGTGACTCAATACAGAGTTTGACTCCCCCTCGTTTGCTCCTTGCTGCGCTGCCATGCGGATTAGTTCGGACCAGCAGCAGCCCTGCCTCAGTAAAGAGACAGCCAGGCAAACGGTGCACAGTGACGGCGCGTATACTTCGAATACAGGAATTGAGCAGTGCTGTTGCTTCCTTTATTTGAAGTATACACGTCGTCACTGTGAGGTGCAAGTGAAGGGGGCCTGAACATTGTGGAACTAGATTGGAATCAGGACAAACTGCAAGCGTGCAATTAAGAGGCACGGAAACCAGGTGCGTACCACCTGGCCAACAGCAAAGTACCACTGGTGGTACGCGTCCCGCAGGTTGAAAAGCCCTGCTCTATAGGACCCAGAGCCTTCTCTCTCCATAGGTAAGTATCTGTTTGTTTTTCTAAAACCTATTCCCATTGATTTTATTTTGACTTAAGTATTCCTTTAAGGAGAAAAATAATTTCAGACGTTCTACTTGAAAGAAGTGTGTAACATTTTTAGTTTTTATAGCTGTTGTTGGTCAGAGATACTGACTGATGTCATTTCTTCCCTTCTCCTGTTACAGCACGATGCGAAAATATATACGACTCAGACATAGTATTTGTTATCGATGGGTCGTCCAGTATCGGGAGGG